>NW_017309497.1:22376-64230 GCF_000935625.1 Nanorana parkeri
GGGGGGGGGAAATCTTGATAATCAGTTCTGGTCATTTTCAAAGCTAATAGGCAAGGGGTTGTCAAAAAGGACATGGGAAGCTGATCACTGCCATGGGGACATGAACCACTACAAAGAAAAGATTAAAAAATACTGTGCAGTGGATAGTGGGTCTTCCCTTTATAGCGACTTCAATGGGCAACACAACTCCTTTAGAGTGCACGTCACTGTGGACAGAGCTGTCACCCCTGTTGTTTCCTCATGTGGACTGTAGGAAGAGCATTTTTCAACTGTCCCGGCACTTCCTCCTGCTCTGGAGCTGCAGAGGATTACTGGAGTAGTGGATGATTAACGGAGAAGCAGAGGAGAAAGAACAGGGGAAGAAACCGGGCTGGATGTGGATAACATACCCAATCTAGTGATCTTATGCTGACACAGGTAGGGACAGAAATGCAAACTGGGTACTACAAGCCGAGAAGGAAGAAGAAAGTCCTAGGCATCAACACCACCTTGCCTCTATGCAAAAAATTAAAACAGGTTCCTTGCACGATAAAGCCCCCCAGTTCAGACACTGGCCTCAAAGAGGGGATGGCAACAAGGAATCGCACCCTTGTAGAAGAGAGTAGAGGGAGGGCTGTAACTAGGGTTTAAATAAATGCAGTTTCTGAAAGAAACAAGATAGAAAGGGCAGAAATCTGACCTCTGATAGTACTAAAAACTAATCACTGGTCCAGACCTATCCATTTTCACACCCTCTATCACTCACTATTTATAGTTTGGATTTGGGCTTTAATACAAGAAATAAGATATGTCAGAGTAAACAGCACTGTAAAAGTGGCCAGCAGTAGGACAGTTTTAATCAGGTATAGTAGGCCTAACCAGGGTATGCCTAAATTGTATTTTACCACCGCAGTTGCGGGTGATATAATGTGGAGTGGTTTAGGTGCATATAGTTCTTGCACTTTTCAAACCATGCAAAAAAAAAAAGGAAAAATACGCCAATTAATAAAAAAGTAGCTGAGGTATTAACAATTGATAAGTTACCCATCAATCAGTTGTTGCAGACAGATACTTTTTTTTTTAAATACATTTTGTGTGTACAGATCTGTACACACAGGTAGGGCACATAAGAAAGTGTTTTCCAGCACTGCAGTTTAAACAAGTAAAGCATATTTTTTTCAAGTAGAAGAACACCCAACCACTAAAATCTCATATAAGCTTTAACAGCTGGTGATACTGATATAAAGCTCTTAGTTTGGACAATTTGTGTTATGGGGTGACAACGCTCTTCCACAATCTCCTGCCTGTACATCACCTGTCACATGCTAATTTAAAAAATGCATCCAGCAAAAATGAGAAAATATGCTCTGTGAAATAATATATGCAGCTTGATAATAATGTATTAGTGTATTGCATGTGGATAAGGAAAGGCTGTGAAAAAAATCAATTGCAGCCAGCAAACTTAAGGAAATATGTAATGTGAAAAAGCACATGCAGCATGCTATGATTGTAGTGCATGTGGACAGGGACAGGCTGTAAAGAAGCTGCAGGCCATCAGCAGCATTAAGATGTTTCAAAAACATCCCTTCCTTCACCCCAGCTCCAAATTCCCCAAGATACACAGCACTCTTCTACATAAAGGACATTCAGTAAGGGATTACATCTACTTAAAGAGACCAGTGTCTATAGGGCCCACAATATTATGTCCCTATGCACTTTATCAGCAGCCCTTCCTATGACGTCCCTATTTCATTCAAGCATATTGTCAGTATAGCTGCTGGGAATCCAGCCTTTTATAGTAAGGGGCTGGCTTATCCAAATGTCCCATTATTGGCCCTTCTATGCCAGCTAACTAAAATTTAAATACCAGGAAGTGCATTATTATAGTTGGTTGCTATAGTGATGAAAGCATGTGTTAGTTCACTGGGTATGTTAACTATGAATAGGTTGGTTTCACCTCAACCTCATGCTCGATCCAAACCCATCCCTAATTAAATCGTGATCATGGATGTTTATTAAGCAGTGGCCTACCAACAACAAATAACCACATTTCTTACTTTTTAAATATATTTACCTCAACCATACTAACAAGATGTTGTTTTGCTTTGATGGGCTTGAAAAAACAGGCGAGTTTTTATACTGGGGGCATCTTGTCAGACACAGACAAGTAATCTTGCTAAATGTATTTTCTAAAATGATATATTATTATCTGACTTTTTTTCTTTGCTGCTGTTGTTTTACACACTGTAGATAGTTAAGTTTGGTTTTGGTTCTCATTGCACATCAGGAAACCAGGCTGTACTTCTGGAATATGTGATTTAATTATGGTAATGATGACACAGGTAAGTTAGCATGGCTTAGACTGTCTACAGAACAGCTTCTATGCCAATGTTGTATGTTAATATTCCATTGGTCTGACACTCTTTTGTAATGTGCACAGTGAGTCTAGGGTAGCCGTATGTCATATGAATGCCGTTTTTGACCGTCCTCTGTTATATGAAAGCAGATAAGGAGGGCCCTCTATCTTATTTTATCTGGTACTTCATCCTGATGCTCCCTTTACCTAAAATTGTATATTTTCTACAGCCAAACACATACATGTCTCAGCTGTAGTTATTCTTTTAAGAAAGTTATATACAGTATATGAAATGTATTGAGTAATGACGTTGGGTTTTTGCTGTTTCGTCATTGTATTTTTGTATTACATTATTTTAAATTAAACTTGTTATATGATGTGCCTTTTTACAGCCTTTTTTTTGGCTGAGCACCATAGTGAGAAGGATAAGCAAAACTCTAAAAAGACATCTGCCAGCTGAATTTCATGCTGAGAAGGAGAGGAAGACAGCAGCAAAGTGGAAAAAAAGGACATGAGATGAAGTAGTGGTACAATACAGTGAAGGTTTGAAGCAGAGTGGTTGTAACAATTTACTGTTGTCCAGCCTGACATTGCTTACAGTCAACCCCTTATGTGTCTTAGCTGCAGCCCCTGCATGTTAATTATCTGTTTAGAGAATCCTTGGTTCAAAATCAATGACTTGAATGTGATGTTCAGGACCCAGAACCTCAGATCATGGTTTAGTGAAGTGCCCCTGCTTAGTCATTCTGCTCCTTTCATTCTAAGTTAAGGAACAATAGATTTTTTGTCAAGTGCCATGCATGTGTATTAGAAATATGAACAAAGTAAGCATCACATAGGGTGCTTTGTTTCAGCAGTATACTAGGCAAGAGTTAACATTGTTTCAAAGAAGTAGATATAATACAATACAATATAATAATATAATATAATGGCATTGCCCATATGAAATTAATTACTATATGCCTGAATATATTTTTCCTATATTTGTGCATATAATAATATGTTATTTCGGATTCGGATGAACCACCCAATCGACAGAATTTCATGATTCAACAAGTTCGACTGAGTCCAAATGCACATCTCTATGAATCAGCCCTTAAGCTGAGGCCCTTGACATAGATACATTGAAAGGTAATTTTAAAGTGGACCTTTACCCCTTTTACTAAAAATCACATCAGCATTCAGCTCAGCCTGATAATATAAAATCATCTTATATTCATTAGTTGAACAAACTCATTTTGGTTTTACTTACAATCACTGTTTTTCCACCTCCTGCTTGAGTGAGGCACTGGTGATGTAGCCCGGGTTTCACAAGTGCATCCTGGGAAGGCTACATCACCAGTGCCTTCCTGGGAAATCTCATCTGTAACCTGCAAAATCTCATGAGATCTTTAAGGGGAAAGGCCCTCAGATTATGTGCACTGTCACATGTCCCAGGAGGCAGAGCCAGAATTCCAAGAAGTAAAGAGAGAAGTGAAAATAGAAACGATAAGAAAATTAGGGAGGAAAAAAATAAGGTATGCAAAGATTAAAAAGTCTGCAATTATCTATAAGTATCTGTTTGTAGATTGCCATTACTAGACAACGCTAAAGGTGTGCTGTTGTAATATTTAAGGTAGGAGTGAAGCTCCTCTTACGTCTACAATATCTTAGTTGTAACGCAATGAGAAGCCTACCTACAGTGATATATTTAAAATTGTACAATAATGCATAGTAAAAAAAATTAACCAAGAAAGAAAAAAAGGCAAACTATTATGTTGTATTTAATTTACCATAGCATAACTACAAGTGTCATGCATTTAATATTAGTCAGTGTACCCATTGCACTCCTTACCGCTAAATCCTTGATGAATGGGTTGGGTGCATCAGTAGTCGACGGATGGCCACCGCCCAGGCAAAGTATAAAGAGTTATGGACACCGGCACTCCAAAGTAGAAAAACGTCTGTTCTTCATCAGGCAGAACAAGTGTTCTGCCTGATGAAGGGGATCCTGTGTGACCCCGAAACGTTGCAATAAGTGTATTGTTGCATGATGCGTCAATAAAAGACGTTTTTCTACTTTGGAGTGCCGGTGTCCATAACTCTTTATGCATTTAATATGACACATCTGGACTACATTTGTGGTACTTTGGGTAAGAAGATTTTAAATGCAAATGAACAAAAAATGCACATAAACCGATCACACAAAAGGTATGCTAATATCTAACTACATAAAAAGCTAACAAATATCTTTATTATTTCAAAACAACCCTAGCTCAAATTTATAATTACAGCATTTTAAAACCCCTCCAGCATGAATATCAGCATAAAGAAACATAATTATACAAGAGACAATTACCACCAAAATCTAAAATACATATGTATGTGCCACGATATATGCATATATATATATAAGAATAATAAACCTGTATTATTATATCCTGCAGGGATAGTAAGTAAAATACCCTGAAAAGATCTATATAACTAGTAGAAATGAATTTAAATAGAGACAGACAACAAAGTATTAACACGCTGCTTTATTCTTATAGTTAGGGTCATTAAAGAAAGGGTTAGAGGAAGCTAATGCTAATCAATATAATTGATTACAGCATAAAATATAGAATGAAAATGAGTATAAATAACAACATAACAAAATGTATACAATATCACCTATCTGGATTAACCCGTTTTTGCTTGACTCATTTTTTTTTATATACATACTAAAATGCACTTTTTTTTATATGAAAATGCACTTAAATCACCCAAAACATTATGTATTTTCTAAAAGCAGAGGACATAAAGAATATAATGATGGAAGTTGCAATTTTTTATGTCGCATATTTGCACAACTGCTTATAAAAATTCAGTCTTTAGTTAAAAATACACTCAAATTATACTGCAATTCCCAAATGTTCTCTATTATATAAAAGATAAGATGAAGTAAAATATATAGAACAAACAAATTAAAGCCCAGGTAAAGCTAAGACTTTTTAAGTTACAGAGTAACAGTTTTTAAAACTATGTTACGGGGGGGAGGGGGTAAAGCTAGTGGCAAACTGTATTATATATGTCGCTATTTGTATATCCAGCCAATACATTTTCATTTTAGTTTTGGATAGAATGTGGAAGGAGTAGAACCCCTGTTGGATTGTAGCACTTCTGCCTTACAGCAGGTGGGATCTTGGTTCAAATCCTGGCCAGGACACTATCTACAAGGAGTTGCATGTCCTCCCTGTGCTTGCATGAGTTTCCTCCCACACTCCAAAGACATGCTGGAAGGTTAATAGGCTCCTTTCTAAATTGGCCCTGTATGTATGTGTAATAGGGACCTTAGATTATAAGCTCCTTGAGGGCAGGGACTGATGTGAATGTGCTGTGTAATTTGTCAGCACTATATAAATACATGTAATAAATAAATCTGGGGCTTAAAGATATTTCACATCACATAAATAATTTTTTTTGTAGAGTTAGGAAAGGCTAAAACCATGGTCAGTTTTTTAATGTTGTCTGTCATTTAGCTTAAATCACAGACAACATGTTAATGTTAGCACTTACCTTACATTATGTCTCTTTTTACGATCTTCCTCTTCTTTCCTGATGTTTTCAGCCTTCTCTCCAGCAGGGTGGCTGCTCTCCGATCCAGCGCTGACTGCTCTGTCCCTCCGATCCAGCAGTGTCTGCATGCGGGTGCACGTGTCCATAGACTTACCTTGCGTCCCTCGTAGCGTACCAGTCCGAAAATGAAAACTGTGCATGCGCGCCCCAAGATCCTTTGCGGCCGCTCGAGAAAGTTCTCATTTTCGCACGGAACACAGGTGAGTCTAAACTGCTGTTTGAGCGGGTTTTAAAAAAAAAAAAACTTTTTGCATATATCTACTGCTTGCTAGCAGTAGATATATGCAAAAAAAACGGGAGGGTTTAAATATCCTTTAACCGCTTCAGGACCACCCACCATAAAAAAAGTCCTGCTCCTAAACCGTTTATACTCAGAACACAGCTGCGGCTGCTGCAGCCATGTTCTTGCTATCACTGTAAACAACGGATGATGGCTTTTCAGATACAAGCGATCCAGCGGCTATATAGCCACCAGATCGCTTGTACGGTGCAGCAGAATGTGCCCCCCCCCCCATCACCGGCTACCCCAGACTCCGCTGTCCCCATGCAGGCCTGGAAATTGGCACAGCAGGTCTCCCCTCATCAATCAGAGGGAGATCAGCAAGCTCCTAGGCGCTGATCTATCCTCAGCTCATTGGACCCGGAAGTGATGTGTGTCACATCACTTCCGTTGTGACTGTTTCCATTTTCAGGAGAAGAAGCTGGTGAAGCAGACTGCTGCGTCACCAGCCTCCGTGGGCCCACAATTTGCTATGCAGGAGCGTGTTACATACTAGGGATGCACAGATACTTTTCGAGTACCAATGCCGATACTTGGCATTTTCATGAGAACTACCAGAGTTGCAGAGGTTGCAGCTGGGTCCTAGCTCTGGCGCTCCACCACTGTCCTGAAATCATTAGTCTGTATTGTTTTAGAAAAACTGTCACATGACAATAAACAAAAATCTATCAGTACTCGTACTTGTAAGTACTCGGCAAGTACCAGTACTCGTACTCACAAAACTGGTATCTGTGCATCCCTTTATTTATATGTATAAAAACAAAATCATACATTAAAACAGAGATGTACAAATCCCAGGAGCTCTGTGTGCTCCTTATAAATGACAGCTGCCTCCTAACTTGTGAATTTTTCTCTAGTCTAGTCTTGGAGCTCAAAAGTATCGGTACATGTACTCATACTTGTACTGAGTACTGTACTTGGTATCTGTGCAACCCTATTACATACCCCAGACACTGTACTCTGCGTGTTACATACCAATGACCCCTATACTCTGTGTGTTACATACCACTAGCCCCTGCATGCTTTATGTTACACATTCCTGATGTTCTTGCATGTTGTGTGTTAAGTACTCCTGACCCCTGCACAATGTGCATTACCTACCCCCAACTCCTGCACTGTGTGTTACATACTATTGACCCAGCAAACTGTTCATTACATACTCCAGACTACTGCATGCTGTACATTAAATACTCCTGATCCCTGAACTCTGGCCATTATGTATTCCTAATCCCTGCACTTTGTACACTTGACACTTGTATATTAAAGTCAACACATACAGTACATACATACATACATACAATGTATATTGCTTTTATTTTAAAGGCCTGCCGTGTGTACTTGTGACAGACACAGGCAAAACTGCCCTTTGTTTGCAGCACACCACCGGATACCTATGTAATACATTTTGTCCACCAAATCACCTCATCTTTAGTGTGCCAAAGCACCACATACTTATTGCAGCTATTGCCATAGCTGACATTTAAGTTAGGCGATCTGGCAGGTCTAAAAGGAGAGTCAGAGGTTCATCACATGGAGGTAGAATGGGACAAGTAGGTACTGCAGGACAAAGCAAGGACAGGGCACATCTGAATTTTCTTTCTGGCAACAGGAATGCTTTACAGCCAGAGCATGGAGAGGAGATAGTTGCCAAGTGAAACCCTTCCTCTTCCTCCCAGTTGCAGGGCAGCCACATTTCTACTACTTCTGCAAATGCATCCTCTTCTTCACCCTCCTATTGTTCTGCTAATCCCACCATAGCCTCGCAAACTGGTGTGATAACTTTAGCACACCATCACTTACTGCTGCAGGAGGATGTGCAATATTTCCTGTTATCTGAATTTAAGGAACAAAATGCCAGAAACTTGCAGGGTGGGGACAACAGACAGGGAGCAGTAATTGCCAGTGATGTTCTTGCAGCTGTGGCTTACTGCCAAGTGGGCTTCAACAATGAGGAGAGGTTGAATTACGAAGTGGCAGACTGTACATGGGTGCCAGAGTGGGGAAAATGAGGGAGAAGCAGAACATCAGTGAAGAAAGATATTGTCTAGGGATGGGGGTAGCTTGCAAAGGACTGGAGGGAGCAGCAGTACTAGTCCACCTGGCAACATTGACCCACAGGTATTGGCCACTGCTTTCCACAGGGTCACTTCACAGAGGTCTACAGTCTGTGCCTTTCTTCACACATGTGCTGCTAACAGCAGTGTGGTGGTCTGCAGCCTCTGCCTGCAGTATATTAGGTGTGGTAAATCTACCAGTCATTTTGGGTACTACATGCATGAGGAGACACATAAATCTGCACAACAAAAATCTGTAAAAGCAGCACCTAAATGATACAGGTTGGCAGCAAAAAGCTCCTCATTCCTCACTTTCCACCTCTCCACCCCCCTGAAGAAGATTCTGCATCTGCATTTGTTTAGGACTTTTCAGAAGCTTACTATACCTAATGGCACGTCAAGCAGGGAAGAAGGTCAGTTTGGAGCCACACAGAATAAGGCTAAGAGTTGGCTTGAACCTCCGCATTAGTATCCTTACCCTACCCTGTTGTCTTCAGCAGCATCCTTGACCATGCAGGTGTCTCTTCCATAGTTTGTGGAGTGGAAGAAAAGTGTGTCACCCAATCACCCCCATGACTGGTGTATCAATGCCAGCTTGGCAACACTGCTGGCTTTACAATGGCTCCCATTTCATCTCCACTTTGACTAGTTCATAGCCTATGCTGCCCCACAGTAGCACATACCCAGATGCCATTTTTTTGCCCAGAAGGTCATCACTGCCCTCCACCAGCATGGGGAAGGTAATGTCTCTGTGTCACTGGACCATGCAGTGAGGCAGACTTTCAGGAGGACATTAAAATGTTTAACTGTATTATTATTATTATTATTATTACTATTATTATTGTTATATATTAATTAAATAAAACCTAAGCCTGAAATGTATCATTTTCTATAAATATGATGAAACATGTACTATCATGCTGATAATATTCCAAAATGAACCTATAAGAATCTTAACACCAAAGGACCATGTGCTAAATCCTCTCCAGCTAAGGCATGACTCCAAATAATATCTTGCTGAAAAGTACTGAGCTGCCCAAGATTATGGGATCATTATGAGCAGGTTCATTAGCATCTCACTTGAACTGAAAAAGAGGGAAAAGCATAAATGTTAATGATATAATTACAAGTAAAAAAAATTATTAATGATCACAGTAAACTAATTTAATGTCACAATGAGAAAAAACAAAGCACTCTATCTAAATTTTAAAAAAAACAGCATTGTTTTATAATCCCTATGGCTATGATTTACCTGTAAGCTGTCAACAAAACAACCAGGTTAACCACAGATCTGTTAACGCAGTAATAAAGTAAAGTCCAAAGATTAATTGCAGATCTAATTATGCTGTATTTGTATAAAAAAACGTTTTACATTTCCAGTCAAAGCTTTTTAGCAACCAAGTGCAACATATAGTAATGTTTCACTTCAGTCAATGAATGACTTTACAACCCTCCTTCGGAGAAGACAACCTTTGTTTAGCACATACAAACATCAAATAAGAAGATTTTATAATGGCAGTGACAAGATAAACTCATATCTGTCTCAATGGGCAAGGGTTCTAGTACAGTATGTAATTAGTTATGTGAAATATATTACCGGGACCTGTAGTGTTTGGCTGATATCTTAACAATTCCTGGGTTTGAGTTCACCCTCAGTATGCTTTGAGTAATTCTGTATTTCATCATTATCTTGCACCAGGGTGCGAACAGAAATGTTTAACTAAATAGGAAATGAGCAGGATCAATAAGGTAGAGAAAGGGTAGGAGAAGTGCAGCAAGGATGTAAGAGGTGTCCAACTATTGTCCTTTCAACCATGATAAAGTCAATGTTATTGTGGAAGAAACAAGTTTGGGTGCTGTTTTCCCCATTTCAAGCCACCTATATGCTGGTCCCTGCTTTAGTATGACACAGAGGATCATCATCAGGGGAGCATAATGTGGAGGTGGGCAAGATACCAGCTCCGCCCAGCTGCTTGAAGCTTGATAGATTTCTCCTTAGAAGTTACAGCTACCTGTCTAGGAGTTGCACTCTGTCTTAAATTTATGTGCATTACACTGCCTAGTATTGCAAGAGAACAACAACCTACTTTTTTTGATAGCAGTGTCATAATATCAAGGAATTTAAACCTGACTGTGGCATTGATGCAGTTAAAAGTTTCTGAACTCTATCCCAGTTTGGGATGTAAGAAGCCATATTGTGAAAGATGAAGGACTCGGATTTGCTGTTTCTCTGGGCTGACAAGCAGAACCCTGTATTTTTAAATACTATACTCAAGTACTCAAAAGTAGACCGTGCATTCAAAAATTACTATCTAATTGTATGATTTATTTTATTTCCTGTGTCATGTGAATACAATTTCTAAATAAACATTCATAGTCGTCAACATTTAAAACAACTTTCCAAAGACACTTTTTTTTTTGCTTTGCATCCGCCAAGTCATTGAAGGCAGAGAAAATAATTTAATTAGGGGCCATTCATTTAAAACGAGCCTGGTTCTGAAAGGGGCATATCATTAACTTACTGTAGAAGTTAACACTGCATTTACAGGAGGATTTATCAAAATAATGAGAGAAACACAACAAAGAAGGCATTATTTGTTTGTAAAATTATTTATGTGTTTGTTTAGCTAGCTACAACTTTTAGGGTCTGTGCACACAAGTGGTGCATTGTGGCAGCTCCAGCAGTGTGTGTTGTAAATTTAATCCCATGTAATATAATTAGTTAGGACCCAAACTGTCACCAAACTTAATATAACATACAACATAGCATGAACAGTGTAGGGGTCTGGAGTAAAAATGTACAACATAGCATATATAGTGTTCAACATAGTGAATGCAGTGCAGGAGTCAGAAGTATAACATATAACACAGTGTAAACAGTTCAGGAGTCAGAAGTATAACATACATGTAATTTATAGTGCAGGGGTCAGGACCATGATTTACAACATTGTGTACACAGCAAAGGGGTTAGGAGTGCGATGTACAAAAAAGCAAATGAAGTTCAGGTGTCAGGAGTATAATGTACAACAAAGTGTATACAGTGCTTGGGTCATGAGTATAATGTACATCATAACCTACACACTGTGGAGATCAGCAGGTTAAAGTATATCATAGCCTATACAGTGCAGAGGTCAGGAATTTAACGTATTACATAGCATATACCAGTCTTTCTCAACCAAGATTCCAAGATTGGTAGGGGTTTCTTGAGAAATTAGCAGTTTCTGCCTCTTAGACGAGTAATCACTGACACCATTTAACTTTTCAGCTATCTGTAAGGGGGGCATTCTTCCCACTGATTACTAGCGTACAGGGACATTGTTTCTACTGTTCATCAATGTTAGGAGCATTCTTCCCACTGACCACCAATGTAAGGTAGCCCTTCTCCGACTGACCTTTAATCTAAGGGGGCCCGTCTTCACTGACCACAAAAGTAAGTGAGCTTTTCACTGACTACCAATGCAAAGGGATACTTTTCTATAGACCACTACAATCTTCACTGTCTGAACTAGATTTCTGGCCATTATTATTGTTTATTTTTATTATTTGTACCTTAAATCATTTTCTTTTATAAAGCAGCCCTTGGTGTGAAATAGCATAAGTAGTATTAAGGTCACATTCTTTATATGTTCAAGCCAATGGTACCAGAGCTGTAGGTATAGTAATTATTGGCAGGAGTTCCCTCAGCCCCTATAGTTATTTCAAGTGTTCCGTTAAAAAGGTAGCGAAAAGCTGGCGTATAAAGTACAGGGGTCAGGAGTATAATGTACAATATAGTAAATGTTGTGCAGGGGTCAGAAGTATAATGTACAGCATAGTAAATACAGTGTAGGGGTCAAGAATATACAGCACTGTATAGAGAGTGCAGTGGTTATTCATATGGTATCCCTTACTTCTGGTCAATGGGAAAAAATATGCACCAAATTTGCAGTAATAGCCCCCCGCCCCCGCCCCCACACACACACTTCCATCCTAAAATGTCTAGCCCAATATAGCAGGACTGCTGGGCAGGGGTAGTGAAAGATTGACTCAGCAAGCTTTAAGCTGGAATGCCAGGACACAGATGATGCAGGACGACTATCTAGACTGTCCAAGCAAATTTGAAACAGTTGTTAAGTTTGAACATGACCTCTCTACTTGTTCTGGAGTTTAGTATGGTTCCAACCACTGACTGTGCTGTTTCACTCTTGCGGAAAAGATTCATGTCAATCAGAAAAGAGCCTAGAATTCCTGTTGTGTTGGTCATATGATATGTATTGTTGGAAACCCCCGTTCTTCCCACACTTGGCCGGAATTCTGTGCATAAGTCAAACGGCACTTCAGAAATTGTAAGGGGATAGATGAAACCAGAAATAAATCTTTTTAAGCAGTCTGATGTTACTCAAATCTGTCCGTTTCAAAATAAATTGCACCACAGGTTATGCATATCTTGTCCAGATGGTGGCACTAGCATATCTGGCATGTAATTGTGTAATGTAAAAAATTTACTGTATACTAGTTATGGACAATGCTTTTGAGGTAATCATAAGGTAATATCTGCTTTAATATGCAGATTAAAAATAATTTATTATGCATTTGTTTTTACAGCCGAGCTGGGCACAAAGCAAAAATATAAATATGTATTAAAAGCACAGGAGGCTTGTTAGCAGAAACATCATTTACATTTTATGTCTATTGATAAAAAGTTTTATGGTACTTGGGAATAGGGATGAAGTTTGGGTTTAGTGCTATCATGGGTTCACAGAAAATCCTGTGTGTGCGAGGTTCGTCAACCAGGCAAACTTATGTGGGATTCACTAGATCAAATTCTTTGTACTCATAATGCACTGCCTGGCCTTGGAACTTATCTTAGCTGGCTTAGAAGGACAAATAAGGAGGCTTTTAGATAAGCCAGCCCCCTCGCTATTATAGGGTGAGGTCACAACAGCTATACTGACAATGGGCTTTATCTGTGATAAGGAAAGCATAGGGATTGCTGTTGATAAAGTGCATAGGGAGAAATTAGTTTAGGACCTTTAGGCACTAACATTCCTGTTAAAGTAGATAATAACCCGTAACTAATGTCATGTTGGAGAATTTGGGGGCTGTTGTCCTGCAGCCTCTTTACAACCTGTCCCTGTCCACATGCACTACAATAATAACAGACTTCATGTGTTTTTTCACTTCCTCATTTACATTGGCTGCAATTGTTTTTTCACAGCCCTTTTTTTAAAGCTAACTTTCTATTAAAATGGAAGGTTCACTCTATTGAAAGCCCATACTCCCCAAAGTCAAATCGCCTCTAAAGGCAATTTAAAAATAAAGCTGATCCTAAAGTACCTCAGCCCTGGCTTCTGACACTTCCGGGAGGTGTGGGTGACGTCACTGTACCTCACTACTGCCTCCTCAGAGACCTGGAAGCTTGAAATCCCACAAGAATGCACTCCAGCCCATTGCAGGAGCATATTTTCACACCGTTTATGGGAGGTCTGTTTTAAATATTGACAACAGTTTAATTTGTCTGGGAAATGTGCATCAGCACAGCAGCTTAAAGTTTACTTTTGGAGAGCATGTAACAGGATGATTTGCAGGCAGGAGATTGTGGGGAAATCATACTGTTGTCGGTGAAAATCATACTGTTCCATAATACCAGATACAGCATAAAGGAATTTCCCAAGCATGTCATTTAAAAGATTGGTATTGATTTTTATTTTTCCCTCATAAGTAACTAAAAGGACCCTCTTCCGGCTGTACAATATTTCATTTTTGTTTGCAGCGTTAAATGTCCACAATGGCAGTGCCAAGCTCCCCATTTTTGAAAATAGTAGGGCTGCAACTAATGATTATTTTCATAATCGTTTAGTTGGCCGATTATTTTCTTGATTAAATCAGATAAAAATAAATAAATACCATCCTTAATTTAAAATTAAATACACAAATGCAGTGTTACAAACATAGAGTTTACTTCAGAATAAACCTCATGCACAATTTCTTGCAATTGCACTGCACTGGAACACACGGTATTGCGGTACCGTGCTTTCCAGTGCCGGCGTTCACACTGTGAGTAGGAGGTGCATTTGGGGTGCCATTGAAATGAATGGCACTGCAAAGCACCTCCCCCAGCAAAATTTGTCATGCCGAAACTGAAAATTACTTTTTCCCCTCCTTTTAATTTAAAAATAAATAAATAATTGTATTGTAAGCACATGGGGCTTGAATAGTTTCAACCAAGGAATGACAGCTGCCAGTGGCAAGATTCCATCGACGGCGGCCGAATGTAAAGGCAGCAGGTAGTAGGTCCAGTGCAATAGCCAGCCTGCTATTAGCCATTTCAAATTGCAATAGCGGGCTGGCTATTGCACCCACCCACTGCTTGCTGTGCCCTCCACCCAGCGTGGAGGAGAGAGCTAAATGATCCAACCAACTAATCGATAATGAGAATAGTTGACAACTATTCTCATTATCGATTATTATCAATTAATCGATTAGTTGTTTGCAGCTCTAGAAAATAGCTTGCCTACTAGTCTTCAAAGTGGCCAGAATATAGTATCAAGATTCACTCCCATGAACTTCAATAGAATTTGCAGTTAAGTTTGGTTTTCACGAATTTCAAACAGGATTTGACGAACCCCCCACATATGGAACCCGGGCATATTTGCTCATCCCTATGGGAATAATAAGTACTTGTCATACAGTCTTAAGAAAAGCTGCTGTTTAGCATTTTGCACTTCTGCTTTTTTATTGTCCAATCACAGATTTAAGAACATGCTCTTTCTGACTGACAACGGCACCAAGATCTAATGATTAGCTTAACATGATTACCCATATCTTGACAAGTAAAACAGTCCATATATATGTATTTTAACAGTGTATTTATTACCTAGAAATCAAAAACTTACCCTTGCAGTGGGGTAACCCCCACACTGCAAGGGTTAAGTGCTTGTTTTGTCCAGGGGGCTCAAATAAAGCAATTTTACTCAACTGATCCTTAGTCCCGCAGCAGTTGGCACTCTCCTCTCTCCCCCTTCACTCCAGCAATGAAATGTCCCTCAGTATACTCACATCTAATACAGGTCAGTGAACTTGCATAAGATGTGATGACATCAGTGGTCCTTAGACATCCAGAGCCCAGGGGAGAAGAAGCTGCTGGGACCGGCTTAAAGGCCAGGAAGGAGCCGGTGGAACTGAGGATCAAGTAAGTAAATCTGCCAAATTTGAGTCCCCTAGACAAAACAAGCACATAATTCTTACAGTGCGAAGGGAAGCCCCACTGCAAGGGTACGTTTTTTTTATTTTTCTTGAAGTTGTTCTTTAATAAGACATATCTATCAATCTACTAAAAATTTGTTCATTATTCATCACAATCTGCACACTGTAAAACACCTATAATCGCATATTTAGTGGGAAAAACATTTATCTTTCTTTACGTTTCCCTATATCTACCTTTACCTTTATTCCTGTAAAGGGATTGGTTAAACTACCCATGGTAAATCCTGGTTTTCTGATACTTAGCAGTTCATCTGTATTGGGCATTGATTGGAAAGTGCATTGTTTACTGAAATTAACCTCTAGGTGACAGGGTCAGGACAAGCTGAACTGCCTCAGATATTTTTCCAATTAGGCTTTACACTCCATTGTCCTCAATAAAAATATGCTGGCCCCCATGATTCAGGGTACTTTGAAGATAGCCCATAATATTGCACAGGCCTTTAGGTATGTCATAGGTGTGATGTTTGATAGTAGCTGGACCCAAAACTGAAGATTATCTAAAGTGTACTAAGATCTTAATGTGACTTGTAGCATCTCAAAACCTAATAATGTAAGAGGAGTACAGCAAGGCAGGCATTACATACATCCTGCATTGCATTGTGGGATGTTGGAGGGGAAAGGGCAAAGTTCCCAAATAAAGTTAAAGGATATGTGCATTTGAGGGCTCCCTGGATGCACATAAGACTTTTAGGTAATTTTGGTCCTTGTGGTATCTGTTTGCTGGGCTGCTCTTAGATACCAAGGGTTAGAGATAAATCAGGTACAATTTAAAGGCAGAGGTCCCACTAGAGTAGTTATGACCTACACATTACAGCATATGCTACAGAGTGGAAAATGGTGGATGGATTTCCCAGTGGAAAAATCAACAGACTGATTAAAGTTTTACAGTATACCAACCAATATCTGTATGCTAATTTTTGAAGCAAATAGGTAGCAACAAACAAGCTTAAAATAAGCTTCACAGTATGTTTCCTTCTGTAACTCTTATAGCAATAAAAAACCCAAACAGGAAAGTTATTTTAACATGGCTGGGTCCTCAATTTTCTCAATTTTCCAAACAACATGATAGAGATTTATAGCATAAAATAATCATGAAACCTGTTATTGGTTACAGAATGGGGAAAACGGAAAACAAATGGGGCATTTAAGAATAGAAATAGCTAGTTTAGACAAGCCTGCAAGCTATTGCTCATGTTACAATGCAACAATCAGGGAAACGGTCAGTGTTCTTCAAGCAAGCCAAGTTAAAAATAATATCTTGCACTGTAAGATTCATGTTGGTCTCTGAGCGCATATAAAATAACAGTTGCTATAGAGTTATCCAGAAAGAGAGGTGAAGAGAGGACTTTAAGCTAAATGAGAAAAGACATAGCAGTATACAGAATGGCACAAGGTTATATAAATTCAAGCCCTTTTTGAAACATAATGCAGCTATAAAGCTTCAGAGACCTCGAAATGGAGAAAAGTATGGTGTAAAAAGTGAGATCTTTGAGACACAGCAAATAAATATAATTTTATACATTTCAGCAGGCTATCAAAGTGAAAATGTCTATTAATCCATCGTATATTGAAATTATGCCAAACTATAGGAGAAAAAACATGGATATCCTTTTAGAACGTGAAACTATTTACATTAAACTGCGATTAGTGTAATATTTTATCTGAGTAGGAGGTTAATTGCATGCAGTTTTCTATTTGTAGTACCACTCCCATGATGAACTGAAAAAGAAATAAATTACCATGATAAAACTCAAAACTGTTTAAACACTCATTATAAATATAATCAAATCAAGATCTAGACAATGGCTGTGTCAGGTTAATGATTTGGAGAGCTGTATATATTCCATTAAAATGGCAGGACTTCAGTCAGTGAACATAGTGATTCATAGCTTACTTTTGGAAAGATTAAGGCGCTGATAACTTGGGACATGATCCAGCTGCAGATAAGCTCTTTCCGCAAATGGTTTCCGGACAAATTGGATATTGACAAACACAGCTGAAGGTAGAGTATACGGTTTCAAAGAAATACAGTAAAATGGGTAATTTCCTGTGTTGTTTTTCTTGATTCTCTTTGGCGATGCAAAGCTTTTTTTTAATCTGACTGATCATTTTTTTCACCATTGTAAACAACATATATTTATTAGCCATATTTTGACATTTACTGGTGGATAAGTGTCTTCTTCCTTTGTTTACAATCTTCGGAGATCTATCTGCAAGGCAAAACAAACATAAATTGCCTTTTTTGCTTGTAAAGTACATTTGTGCAATAATTCTGTGTCATAAACACTATCATTTTCAGTAAGCAGACACCATTTCCACATGCTCGAGAGTAGCATATTATTTCAGCAACATATAATGCTGAGAAATTGGAATCCATTCAAATTATTGGAAGAAAACCTATAAGAAAGAAAAATACTTCTCTGAAAATGCTAGCATAAAAGAGAGGAACAACATATCTTTGCTTTTTTGTATACACGTTCGATTTACCTGTCTGTCAATGTCACAATGAAACAAAGCACAGCTCATCTGTTCATGTTACTGCAATTCTGTTGTGTTGTCATAGAACATCAAAACATCATCAGGTCAATGTGAGGTATTGTTGCAAAATTGAAAAAAAACACATTTACAATCACAACACAATTTAAAGTAGAGCTCTAGCCAAATGCAAAGTCCTATTTATTTAAGATGCATGTTCTTGCAGGGATTAAATGCTTCTAGCTATGCTTGAAGTAGATGTTTCCAGAACATTCTAGAGACATCTGGCGGCCTATCTGTTTTTAGTGAAAGTGCATGGGTGGAGGTTAGGGGTGCACAGATACCGATACTAGTATCGGTGCCGATACTAAGCATTTGGGTGAGTACTCGTACTCACCCAAAGGCTCAGATACTTTCCCTGATACCAGCACTTCACTTCTGGTCAGTGCCTTAGGGGAGCGTAATGATGCGCTGCCCGGCTCCCTGTTTGGCTGGAAAGCCGGCTCATTGCTGATTGGCTGGGAAGCCGGTGTCAGACGTCCCAGGGAGCTAGTAGTGAGATGAGGAACCCACTGGCAATAAGCAGCTGACAGTCCAGAAACGCGGTACAAGTTTAGGGATAATCCAAGAGGGGTAGTCAATGTCCAATCCGGGTCGAGGCAGGCAGCGAAGGTTCAAAGGCGGAAGACGGTCCAAGGGTCGGTAATCGGGAAGGATACACAGGGGCAATGGCAATAGGAGGATCAGCAGGGAGGCTAGGTGTTCACCATAAGGTGGAATAACTCAGCAATAAGCCAGAGCTCAGGCCAGGTTTTTATAGCCAGGGGAGGTAGGACCGCGCATGCGCACCTGCACCTCGGGCACCAGGTGTTCTACCGAGCTGAAGGGGAACCCGTGCCCTGCGCCGTGCCCGTGGTCCCCGAGTAGAGGTAACATCCCCTGCTTCCTGACAGCCGGTTTCCCAGCCAATCACAATCAAGCCGGCCAAACAACATGGAGGCGGCTTCACGGGCAATCAGGAAGCAGGAGGCATGTCATTACCCATTGCCCGGCTTCCTGATTGCCCAGGAAGCTGGCTCCATGCCAGTGGAAGCACTGGTATCGGTACTCAGTATCGAAGAGTACCGAAAGCAAAATATCTGTACTGAAATCCGATACCGAAAAACCGGTTTCGGTGCATCCCTAGTGGAGATTGTTGCATGTTGCAGACCTTTCCTAGCTAGGCAGAAATTTGCAGTCCAGGAAAAGGTAATTCAGTGGGTTGCAGTGTACTGAGGTGAATTTGAGAGTTCTCACTGAATAGTTATTTTCTCTTCTGCGGAAAGGTCTATCTCCAAAATCATGTAGTCTGATTTCTGTTGCCTTGTTCTTCCCATGCCTGATTCTGCACCGTGTCTGTGTGGAGGCAGCCATTTTGACAGCAACAGAGGATGAAGGAATAATCAAGAAGCAGCAGAATGGGTTCAGAAAGCATAAATAGCAAGAATGTACTAAGCAAAAGCAGGGATATGTCCTCAGGTACAGCTTTCTCTTTAGCAAGGATAATGATATCATTAAATCTAAATCCAAATCTTGTGGTACAAGCAGTCCGCAGCACAGTATAACATCCTGGAGATATACAGCTATTATACTACAGGCACAGTTACATCAGGACGTATGTTTCTATTTTCAAACAGAATTCAAGAAAAAAGGAAATAGGAAAAAACTGGAACATAGCAAGTAGAAATATCAGTTTTGCAATAAAAGTTCACGATAGACAGCACAGCAAATGTCTCTGAGGTGTCCAAATTCACCAAAGAGGTTTATATGCCTGCCTCAAATACTAAAATAAGAACAACTGCTTTTTAGAAGGCTTTTCGGCACAGTCATGTGACTATAATTCCACAGCAGGTTATAATACTGTGCAGGAGGTGGGCGTGTTAAACCATGCAGGCTGTGCAATGTCGGAATTGACATAGGGCCACTTGGGCTTGCTTTTCCAAGGCAACTGAATGCCAGCTCTAACAGAAGCTGGCAGAAAAATTACATAACTCCCTCTTCCAAGTAGCCTTGCTGGACGCAGAGGGGTAGATAGACTGTGGGCTGTGTCTGTGCATGTACATCCACTGTCGGAGGTTTTGCGTGCATGGAGACACAGGGCCATGCATCTGCTGTCAAGGATCACTCTGTATATGTAATCAGTTAGGAGGGTTGAGAGCTCTAATAGAGTTCCTAAGTGACTATACAGCGTTGTTGGCCTTCAAATGAAGATAAGTATAATAGGTGCCAAAGTGTCAACATCTCAGGTTAAGGCCCCATTAAGACCTGTGATTAGAGCATTTTTTAATTCTGGTGGCAAAAATCTGTTCTGATTACTGTGGCCAGAATGAAAAATGAGTGAACATAGCTGCTGCTGCTCAGCCTATACAAAGCAATGACAGGCTGGCTGTAGATGTTCAGGTGTAATCGGGCACCACCAATTGCTGGCCGTTAAGAGCAGATGATTGCTCCTGGATGCAGACTACATCCAGGGACAGCCATCCGTCCATAACTGCAGGAAATCCGATTACATCCATACAGCTGCAAACCACTGCAGTTGCTGTCATTCTGTAGGCTGAGCAGCAGCAGCTAGTTGCACACACCAGATGCGTGATCAATTGCTCAGCTGCTGCAAGTGCTGAGTTAGCAAACCACCACTGAACGATGGGCTGCAAGTCAGCGTTCAGTACTGCTAACTTATCAATCGCAGCAGAAGTGAATGTGGATGCAGAGTGCTGAGTGTGACGGAGAAGATGGGGACAGAGCCCAGCAGACATTTTAACTGTGAGCACACCTGGGAGGGCTGGAGAAAGGTGCCTGAACCCCGATGGAGGAAATCAATTCAGTGTGGGAACCTACAATTTAATGTATTGGTGGACGAGCACACCAAATATTTGTTGGAAAACTGTATTTATTAGTCAAAAATATTATCCTCTGCAATTTTGCTTAGCACTGTGCAGCCGAAGCGTTCAGAGAAGCTGCTGCAGCGAACTTAGGGGACAGAACAGCTACTCAGCACTTGGCTAAGGAACTGAACACACCTCTGTATGCATCCGCAGATTCTTGCTGCCAGAATTCGAAAATAGCCCTAAATCAGGGCCTAAAAACAGAGGTTTTTGTTCTTTTAATTGGCAAATACATTTGATGTCAGGGAATGTATTACTTCAATCGAGCACTGGAGTTCTGCAGTTACTCTTTATCATCTAAACAAAGCTGGCTATATGAAAGTTGCGTGCAACACACAGGACACAGCAGCTGTGCATGGCATCCCCTAAAGCCTGGGGCGAGTGTTGAAAACAGTCAGTAGATCTTGTGGGACACTGGGCATCTCCAGACTGGAAGTGTGCCTACTGCAATGCCCTTTAGTTAAAATTTGGAGGCACACAATGGGGAGGGAAAGGTAAAGAAATTACAAAGGAACACAGTTTTCCACCATGCCCTAGAAGCGGAAGCAGATGGGACAAAACCAGGTGAGGCTGGAGTTCTTCTTTAAATAACCTTCAATTGACTTACTGGTAGAATGGAGTGACAGGGGTGAGCATATTTTAAATTATGCGTTCCCCAAATTCTCTACCTGTCTACTCTCTATAGACTTAGTTCTTCTGTTTTACCTGCATCTCAGTCCTCTAACTGAATTTGTAATTGCTTTGGCATTTAAGGAAATATCTTTAATTAACTGCTCATAATAAAATACATAGCGCCTTTATTACAAAGCGAGTAAAGTAACTGCTTTCAACATAATAATGTCATAATGGCCTCATGTAAAACTGGAGGAAGTACAAAGTTAATTTCTCCATGACAACCAGTCAATTTCTTTGCTTTCACTTTTCTATTGAAAAAATGGCATCAGAAATCTCCCGGATTGGTATACTGTATATGCAACCAAAATCCCCAAAAACTTAAACACTCTTGGATGTGAAAATTAAGAAAAACTTAAACAAAACCTGCAAGTGGAGGAATAAAAATAAAAGGAAGCCATATTAATCTAACCCACTAAAACCAAAATGGGAGATTGCTATTGCTTTGATTCTGAGAATCGCATTTCCTTAATCACTGACCCAGGCCATTTATGGATATTAGGAAAATATTTTTAAAAATATAAGCTCTGTATACTTCTAGGATAGTAGGAAGCGCCTAACGTTTGATGGCAGGCAGTATGTGCATGAAAGGAGTGTGAAGGGTATGACAGTGGGCAGTATGTGCATGAAAGGAGTTTGAAGAGTATGACAGTGGGCACTATGTGCATGAAAGGAGTTTGAAGAGTATGACAGTGGGCACTATGTGCATGAAAGGAGTTTGAAGCGTATGACAGTTGGTAGTATGTTCATGAAAGGAGTGTGAAGGGTATGACACTTGGCAGTATGTGCATGAAAGGAGTGTGAAAGGTATGACACTGGGCAGTATGTGCATGAAAGGAGTGTGAAGAGTATGACAGTGGGCACTATGTGCATGAAAGGAGTTTGAAGCGTATGACAGTTGGTAGTATGTTCATGAAAGGAGTGTGAAGGGTATGACACTTGGCAGTATGTGCATGAAAGGAGTGTGAAAGGTATGACACTGGGCAGTATGTGCATGAAAGGAGTGTGAAGAGTATGACAGTGGGCAGTATGTGCATGAAAGGAGTGTGAAGAGTATGACAGTGGGTAGTATGTGCATGAAAGGAATGTGAAGGGTATGACAGTGGGCAGTATGTGCATGAAAGGAGTGTGAAGGGTATGCCAGTGGGCAGTATGTTCATAAAAGTAGTGTAAAGGGTATGACAGTGGGCAGTAAAAATAATCTGTACTTAGCCCTATTTCCTCTAAAATACTATCCTATAGCAGCAGTGTATTTAAACATACAATATTTATACCTATCTAGACCGTGTTTCCTCCCTCCACTATACTGTCAGAATGTTCACTCTGATAAAATAAACAGTTTTTAATTTATGAAAACCGGCAAGGATCTGTAATTAAATAGATTCACAACTTATTTTCACAAATCAACGAATAACTCAAGTTCTTTATTTGCACTAACTTGAAGATGAAATAAAAACAATAAGGTGCAAAAATATATATATTTATTGACTAAAATCAGTGCAAAATAATAATCAAAATGTAACTGGTGACAACAAAGAATATGGATCAAAATTGCAATAATTTTGATCAGCAAGATAATTATAAAATAAAACCACAGGATATAATTTCAAATATTAATGAAACAAAACGATATATTTTGGAATGCAATTAGGAACACTCTCAGTAACTCAGCAGACTGTGACAAAATAATGTGCAGATTCAACACGTGACTTCTCTCAGTCAAACAGATGTTCAAAAGCTCAAAGTTCTGTTGCGCATGTACTAACTCATAATACTATGCACAGGACTGTTTAATCAGCCAATAATCTATTTGAGGTGAAAACAAACTTCCACTTTATTTTATTTTCATGTATATATCACAGCTAAACCATTGACTAAAAACTGAAATCAGCTTTGAGGAGATTTCAAAAATATTTCTTCCAAGATTGAAAGGGAGACAATCTTTACTGCAGATAAACGTGTACTCAAATTCAATCCTGATGCTAACATTGACCAAATGGTTTCGTTAGATATATATGGCTAGTCAATTGCCTACAGATACATGGAAATTTATACTTTACCAAAAATATTGGACTGAGCAGGAGATTAGTGATTGAGATTTCCCCCGGTTTCCCCTGACTGGGTAACTGACAGAGCATGACAACAGGACAGCTGTCAAAGTGATAGCACCCTCCTGCACATAATGCCAGCAAAGAGTCTGTTCTATGTAATGTGCAGGGCAGAGCAGTTTAACAGCAGTCCTGCTATGTGGAGCCACTGTCATCCCTTCAGAAACACATACTGCAGGAATATTGTGCAGGGCTGAGCTGTCACTTAGGAAGCAGTTCTCCTGTATGTTGCACTTGTGCAATAATATTGTTTTTTTCAGACACACACAGCAGGAGGAGAAGGTAGAGGGCAGGAAGATGTGCACATAATGTAAGTAAACACATTACAGTGCTTGCTTTTTTCTTTTCCTTAATTTTTTTTACTTCTATATAACTCTATGTCCTGCAGTATGTTTTGAATTGTGTAAAAATGCAACACGTCCTATTTGTTTGGGTCATGGGTCATAGGGCAAGTTGCCTTGTTTTTGCATTGGGACTGTGTTGGGCAATGCTACTCAGGGCTACCCAACACAGTCAAGCGCTGCTGGTGTGCACAAGCCCCAATACCGCAATCACTGTGGTCAGCATAGGAATATTAAATGGAGCAGTTATATATTTGTTCTAAACCAAGATGTTTATTTTTGTATGTGTAGCTATAGATCACTCCTTCTTTGCCATTGTTTTTACATGCCATCCTAAGGCAGCAGAAGTTAGATAAACCATTTACAGGTTCTTCAAAACATTGGGTATACATTTTTGCTCTTCTTTGCCCACATGCCTCAAAAGCCTTATAGCAGTGGCGTAACAACCGGGGGTGCAGCAGGGGCGCGGGCCCCGGGCGAAAAGTGAAGGGTGGGCGCCGGCCGAAAATGGCACTTTCGGCTAAATGCTGAAAGTGACATTTTCCTGCCGTTTTGTCGGCGCGGCCGTATATAGTTCTGCACAGCCGGCCATACACTGGTTAATTTTCGTACAATTGTTCATATAAAAATGTTGTCAGAACATTTGATAATGCCATCAGAGACTTTTTGAATGTTTTTCAAAATTCCACTTGATTTTAATATTCGATTTAGAAAGAAATGGAGTTCCAGAAATATTTTCTATCCTGCCCCTTCTATTTTTTTGTCACTGTAGTCGAAAACGCACATCGAATTTACCCCATTAACTGTAGGAAAATCAAATACATGTTACATAAGCAAATGAAATGTTATTGGTGTTTGGACAGCTTAAGGTTATTGTTAAAAAGGCATGCTGCATTGCTTTATTTTAGTTTTACATTTTTTTTTTTTTTTTTTCTGTATGACTGAAGCCTACACAGTAGCACCACTTATGTTCTATCTGCACTCTCAGTATCTTTTTCTTTAAGTATGGTTGTCGCACAGAAACATTCCTCTTTTGTTCTGTATGCTGGATGCGCATGTATGGACACAGCACAATAATGCCTGTATAGACACTGCACAATAAGCTTATGTTCTGTATTCAGTTCTCATCATCTTTTGATATTCTGTATGGACACTGCAAAGTAACACCTTTCTTGTTCTGCAAGCAATTCTCAGTATCTGCTTTCATTCTCTTTTTGTATTTTTTAATACAATTTTATAAGAATCTACTAAAAACTTGAAATCAGTATACATATTCATATCTCTTCATGTATTTGTATATAGTGTATGTTAAAAGTGTATGCTGCAAAGTGGCGTTTTGGTTAGCACTTCTGCCTTGGAGCTCTAGACGTCCCTAGTTCAAATCCTGGTCAGGACACTCTCTGCAAGGAGTTTGCATGTTCTCCCTGTCAATGGCGAGCCTAAAGAACAAAGGGCCCAGGGGAAAGATTTTTTTCCAGAGGGCCCCCTTTCCCGCTCCCAAGGAAGGGGGGGTAGCCCGGAAGGGGGGGGGGGGAGCCCGGAAGCGGATCTCACTGGCCCCACAACGGTCTATGCACCAAGGGAGCTTACACACAGTACCCCACAGTCACACCCTATTATTATTATACATTTCTATAACTCTGAGATATACCACAGTGCTGTACAGAGAACACAGAGCCAGTCAGATCAGTCTCTGTACAGAGGAGCTTAAACTTGATGCCCCCCCCCCATAGTCACACACTATTATTAATATACATTGATATAGCTCTGACATATACTGCAGTGCTGTACAGAGAGCACTGAGCCAGTCACATCAGTCACTGTGCAGAGGAGCTTACACTCTAAGGCAGAATGGCACCAGCCATTTTGTTAGAGGGACTAAAAATCCAAGCAATACATTATACAGCTATGCAGAATAGTATATGAATTTAAATCAGGATTTGGTAACGCACTTGACTAAGGACTTAGTAATGCACTGGACGTAGGACTTAGTAACACACTGGATTCTGGACTTAGTAATGCACTGGACTCAGGACTTAGTAACGCACTGGACTCAGAACTTAGTAATGCACTGGACTTAGTAACGCACTGGTTTTAGGACTTAGTAACGCACTGGACTCTGGACTTAATAACGCACTGGGCTCTGGACTTAGTACCGTACTGGGCTCTGGACTTAGTAACGTACTGGACCCTGGACTAGACATGTGCGATTCGTTTCGGAAAGATTTGTTTTTCGGATGACTTTTCGTTATTTGGAGATTTGGATGTATCCGATCTCTGAATGACAGAAATGACGAGTGACAACTAATCCAAATTGCTGAAAATTAACATTTCAGACAAAATTATTTAGCTTTAGTCTTTTTCGTTTGGGTGGGACAGAGCTGCAGAGGAAGGGTCAGGGTTGATGTCATTAAGTGTGCTGTACAGAGCCGAGCAGGGAGAACCCACATAGCTGTTAAGGTAAGTGTGCTGAAGAGCCCTAAGGTCACTTGTTACTGATCATGTATTTTTGTCAGCTGCTGTTTCAGAGTGCTGCTGTTCCAGTGTTCTGCTGCGGTTCCAGGGCCGAGGACCTCCAGGAGGGATAGGCCATAATCATCCATCTAACAACTGTACTGCAGTATATCTAGTCCCATTGGCCTGCAAAGTCGGAGTGGACAGGGCCGCTTGTTCATGGTTAGGCCATTGTTATACCAATAGTTCTGTCTTGACATTGCAGTGCACATGTTTGTTTAACTGCTTTCTTTGACAGGGTAGGGCTTTACTTCCTGTAATAAAGCCCTTTTAAACTGTTAACTGGTGTGTTTGTGTCACTGGGATCCAGGTGCAGGGCAGGCCATAACTGGAGCAGGGCAGAAGGACCCAAAAAATGCAGCAGCACCTTTGGATGTGGCATTACATATATAATGAAATGAAACAGTGATTCTGATTGGTCACTAGTGATAACTCATATTATTTGCCGTTTTTCTTTTTTTTTAGCTTGAAGGAAAAACTTCAATGGTTGTGGGTCCATTCTATTTATTTATTTTTTAAGTTTGATAAGTTTTGAAACTGTTGTTTGACATCTGTTTATGTATAATTCCCAGAGCGTTATGGGTGACCTCAAGAGGCAGCACAGCAGATGCTGTCTGACTTGAGGATCAGTTGAAACTTCAGATAGAGTTCTCTGAAAAGGAAAGAGCCACTACTATGACACCTTTGTGTGTCTGCTCTGAAGTGTGTGTGTATCTGCGTCTGTGTGCTTAAACTTTGAATTTTGTAAACAACAGGGTTTTTTTTTCAACAGAGAGGCAAATAGAGGAAAACATAAAAAGGAGCCTAAAGTTCCACCTTCTGGTTCAAAAGGAGAAAACAAAATATTAATATGCAATGTTTCATATTTACATAGCTAATAAAACATTTTGAATGTTTATAGCTCTGACTGTAATAAGTATGCACAGTACAAACCACTTACATTGTATTTAATCATTCGGTCCAATATAATCCATGTATATTATAAAATATAGTAAACGGTAGGTATACAGAATGAATGTGCAAACAGCTAGTGAAGACTTCAGACATAAGCCTGTCACCCAGATTCCTCAAAAGATGCACATACATGTACCTTACATTGAGAAGTTGTGCATTATGGATATTTGGTATGTATAGAGCCACAAAATATTTGATAATTGATCAACAAATCTTGGTTTAATTGGTACGTTTACAAAGGACAAGTCTTTAGTTCTCACCAGCTAAACCCGTCATGCCTTACATTTTCAGCTTTGAATTATTGATATGACCCCTTCTGATTAGCTTATGGCCATCTTTCTTCAAGTCTCAGAAACCAAATGACCTGCACTGAATTATTGGTGATGTAGAGATTTTCAGTATTTTCTCCTTTTCTACTTTGCATGTTTTGTATATAAAGCTAAACCTTTTATAAGTGTGTGCTTAATTATCTTTATGGGCCTGTTTGAGCATCAGGGGTGCTAATAGGGTTCAGAAATAACTGGGGCACCCTTGGGCATCCTTATGAGAAAAAAAGTTTAATTGTGAGCAGTGCCTGTGGGAAAACAGTGCATAGCAGTGAGTGTAGTTTATGGGGTATGGTTACATTTCTATTTATCTGAACACTACACTGCACACATATTCCCATGTCAATATTCATTAAACCCACAAAATGTGCATTAGTTCCTGCATCCAAAGCAAGAGTCTTAGGGACAAACATGTTCCTCAAGACAAACTATCATGTTTTAAAAATGAGACCCTTTTGTTACATATGCATACAGAATATAGACATAGAGCTTACTCTTTATCTGACCCTACCTTAAGGGATACGTTTATTAAAATACTCAAAGACTATTTAGAAATCAACAACTGTTGAGGCAATTAACATTTTGGTTAAGAGTATGGTGCAGGGACGTGCGGTCAGGTGAGGCAGAGCCTCACCTAGTATTATGGAGGAAAAAGCTGAAGTCTGAAGCTGACAGTTTTTTCTCCATTCAGAGTGGCATGTTACAGGTTAAAGAGCAGGGAAAGCCTCCCCACAGTGTAACCTGTCATGGATGGAGCGCTGCCTGTTAATTACAGGTAGCGCTGCATCCTGCTTTTGACAGGTAGTTAGGTTACACAGCAGCGGGCTTCCCCACTGCTTGTGTAACCTAAATTGGTGAGGCAAGAGCTGTCACAGCCCCTACTCTGTGTTAGAGGCGTGAGCTCTGTGGCAAAGCGCCATTGGTCCAAGCTGTCCAATAAAAAATAAAAAAACAGTGAGGACATCGATTTCGATGCCTCAGCAGTGACTCACCAGTGGCGAGCAAGTGAGGAACAGGGAGGCTCTTCCCTGTCTCCTCCCTTCCTCCTCCCCACACAGCTTGGTTATCGAGCTGGGGGTGGGGCTTTCAACTGGATGGGGCGTAGCTTCAGAGCAAATGGGGTGGAGCTTCAGAGCAATGGGGTGGAGCTTCAGAGCGATGGGGCAGAGCTTCTGCAGGCTGGGGGATGCCTCACCCAGCACAGAAGGCATGGCACGTCACTGGTATGGTGGTGTAGTGCCCACTTACTTGGTCAGTAAAGAAGTGCGCCCTTACGATTGTGGTCAGTGGTAAAATGCCTCCTTATGTTGATGGCCACTGTAGAGGCCCATTATTTTGGTGATCAATGTAATGCCTTCTTATATTGGTTGTAAGTGGTGAAATGCCCCTTACATTGGTGGTCAGTGGTGTAATGCCCACTTACATTCATGGTCAGTGTAGTTCCCCTATATACATTGTTAATAGTTTAGTGCCTGTTGATGTGTTGGTGGTCAGTGGTTAAGTAGTATAGCGTATCCTTATGTTACTGCTTAGTGAAGTGCCCTTTTACATTGTTAGTCAGTGGTATTGGTCCCCATTATGGGGTTGGTCAATAGTGGAGTTTCCCATTACATTGGTGGTTAGTGTAGTACCCTCTGATATTGATAATCAGTGGTGTCATGCCCCCTTATGTTAGTGGTCATCTGTGTACTGCTCCTTTACGCTGATGTAGTGCCCTCTTATGTTTGTGGTCAGTTGTGAAGTCCCCCTTATATCGGTAGGCAGTAGGGAAAGGTACCCATGTTTTCCATGCGGTGCCATTTATCTCTATGTACAGTAAGCTCCCTAAATACAGCAAGTGTGTGTGTGTGTGTGTGTGTGTGTGTGTGTGTGTGTGTGTGTGTGATTTTTACAAGTGGCATTTTTTCTAATCATTGATACTGGCCCATTTTTACCCCTATCGACCGCCAATGGTGGGGTATTTTATGTTTTCCTACTGATGAATGGCCCATGGCATTTTTTTCTCACACTGAGCAATCACATCAAACAATATTGCTTTCACTGCCTACCAATGGCAGGGCATTTTTTTCTCACACTGAGCAATCACATCAAACAATATTGCTTTCACTGCCTACCAATGGCAGGGCATTTTTTTCTCACACTGAGCAATCACATCAAACAATATTGCTTTCACTGCCTACCAATGGCAGGGCATTTTTCTCCCACTTATCAATAATGCCAGGCATTTTTCCTCCAAATGACCAATGATGCAGAGCATTTATTGCTCCCACTAGCAGTGTAAGGGGCACCCTAATACATCATCTTAACCACTACATACTTTTGAGCCCTGCACTCTATATGGTAAGGCATAGGTTAAATCTTAAATGATGCATTCTGTATGCCAGGCTGTATATTACATACTACTGTTGAAAGTAGCCCCCAAGTGTATTTATGAAGCTCTATTTTAGGGTAGGCTTACACAAAAAAACATATGTAATGAAAGGGTATTTAAAATGATATTTGGTTCTAAGGCTTATGTGTGTCTGTAAAAATATCTCAATGTCATTTTTATGGTATTTCTGGGCAAAAGGACAGTGTTACAGACATCTCAACTCTCCCTGATGTTCCTGGAGCCACCCGCTATAAGATAGCGGCTCTGGGATGCCCGTGAGAGAAACATTTTATCCCCGAACGGTTTACTCTACTATTTCTAGCAGAGTAAACCTTTCCCTGATATCTGTTTTTTGTTTGGGGGGGGTTTGGACACAAAAAAAAAAAACAGACAGCATAGGAATGAATAGCTAGGCTGTGATTGGCTATTTCAATTTGCAATAGCCTACAGCAGGATGGCTATTGTACCTGCCCACTTCTGCTGTCAATCCTCCTCTGCTGATTGACAGCAGCAGTGGGTGGGTGCAATAGCCAGCCTGCTATTGGCTACTGCAAACTGAAATAGCCAATAACAGCCTAGCTATTGATTTCCATGCAGTATGTTGGTTTTTTTCTTTATTATTCTGATGGTGGGAGCCACCACGGATGGTGGGGGAGAGGGCACCTCCCTGAAATTAATTTTTTCAGGTTGGGATGTCTAGTGTTAAAAGTGTGCAGTGTGTACTGTTAATAGGCTCAAACTTTATTTAACCATGCCCCTCTAAGCCATGCCCAATTAGCAGCGCTTTGTAGTCACACCTAATTTTCACCACAGTGGGCCCTACTTCTCCCTTTTTCTGGTGGGCCCCCAGTACCCCAGTCTGTGCAGAGCAGTTACATGATTTTATTATAAGGCCTGGTTCACACCTGGGCTTTTTACAGCGCGTTCCTACGCGCTGTAAAACCCTCAACATGTGAAAACCAATAATTGCCTATGGGCATGGTTCCCACTTGGGTGTTTTACAGCACGTAGGAACGCGCTGAAAAACGCCCTACGCCCAAAGAAGTACAGGAGCTTCTTTGGGGTGTATTTGCCGCGCGTATCCATTAGGATACAGCCGGATAGCCCTCGGAAACGCGTGTTTCTTTTACCGCAGATTGCTGTAAAAACGTGCGGCACGAAACGCGTGACAAACGTGCATATTCCGTACCCCCAGGTGTGAACCCAGCCTTAGTAGCAATAGTGGAAATCATTTTGGTAAAAGTACTTTATAGTTGTAGCATTTTAAAAGTTAACATTTGCCAAAATGTATTTCAGAGGCAAATGTTTTCCTTTTAAGAATAGAACCTTTTTATTTCACAATGCCTGCAGTAAATAACAGGATATTTGTGACTAAATTAAATTATATCCACATTGTTCTTTGTTTGCCTGCCTTCGCCATCAACAACATTTGTCGAAGACTGTACATGTACTCCATCTCTACATTGTCTCTAGAATCTAAGCTCTTTTTATTGCAGGCACACACACAGCATTAATCAACACTTGCTGAGTATATTGATGTCTGTTTTTGATAGCCATATTGTCTCTGCTTGCAATCCTAAATCACCCACTCTGTCGACATTTTCTTTCCAAAGCTATAAAGAAAGAACATTACCAATTCCTTGTTCATTTTATACTATCCACATGTATTACAGGAATACAAAATTGCTTTGCATCAATGAATACATGCATTTGTTAGGAATGTAAATTATGGTTTAATCTTAAATTTTATGAAGTAGTTCAGTCCTGAGTAAGTCCAGAGCTCAAAATATAGACTTTATTGAAAACATTTTGAGTTTCCTGATCTTATATAATATGTGATATTAGTAGATGAAAGCCATTAGTTTCTAAAGCCTAAACTACATTGCAAAAACAACTGTTTTCTATGTGCCTGGTTGACCCCAAAACATGGTGTGATGTGCAGTGCGGAGCTGTGTGTTATTATGCAGCCTGTCTGCATTTTTCCACCAAAGAACCCATGTAAAATGCAAATAAACGCTAAGCACATGTAAAAACAGTAAACAAATCCTGTTCAGTATTTTGATCCTCTCCTTTCCTGTAGATCATCCATTTGTGACAGGAAGTCTAGGGGTTTTCCAAAAGGAGAGAGTGTGTGCTGTTAATATGCAGTAATAGCATCACAGCTTTCCAATGATTGACTTAGGTGGCTCTTGTGGCACAATTGAGCAACTAAAGTTTAAGCCATCAAAATTCAATATTTTATAGCAGTAATGATTGGAGGTTGATGTGAGATTATTTAAATATGCATACTTGACATACATAGAAAGAAAAGCATCAAAACTATTGCTGCTTGTTATTAGTGATTTTACACCACTATATCAATATTTTTTTCCTTCTATACATTTCAGACTGTTAAATAAAGAAAAAAACCATCAGTTTCCACTGTAAGATGAATTCCTTCCTTGCATGATCTCAAAAATGAACTGATATAGCATAAAAAGAGGAAGGAGGTCAAGTTCAAGCCAATGCAGGGTTGGACTCAAACTTTGCATTTTTGCTAGACAGCAAACATCTGCCTATTAGCATAGCCAGCAAAAAAATTAGGCAATCCCCTGTTACCATCATGTCTGGGAGGTCTTAAGGGGCAGATGTTGTTCGGGTTCAGCTATAAGTGAGGGAGCAGGTTCTGCATCCACAGGCCAAAGCAGTGGCCAGGCCACACCTTTGAGATGCTGCCTTTCTTTTCTAGAAGTGAGTGTCCTATTCAGCCAGTTACTGTATCATTATCCTCCTCCTTCTCCCAGAGTAGCACACTGTCATCAACAGCAATGCACCCTGTTCCCAGTTTTGCGCCTGGTATGTCTGGGGACAGATACCTTACTGGGGCAGAGATTTTCTCAGCTCCACAGGGGCAGGCGAAATTTAGTGGCAAATGAACTTGCCTGCAAACTGCCTGAAACATGATATGCCCACATGCCAAAACTCGTCCACGGCCATGGCTGCAGTGGCTGCACCTGCATTAGCAGGATACCAGAGGGAGCAAAAAATGAAACATCTGGAGAACATGCTGCAGAGAAAGCTCTCAATGTGCTTTTCAGGATATAACAGCATCCCGATCATAACCAATGTTGCTTGGATCATCCTGCCAGTGAAAGGTAATGGTGACTGCCTAAGCAGGGATTTCAAGTCTTTCTTTATTTATGGGCAACACCCATAAATGTCTTCTGGCAGCAGTTAAAGGTAGCTCCTGAACTACGTGATCTCCGATTATACAGGGTAAGGGGTGGATGTGGACACCCTCAAAATGGATGACCCACTTGAGTTTTGGATAAGGAGGATAGACCACTGACCAGAACATGCCCAGTATGCAATTATGCTTCTGGGCTTCTCTGATGCCAGCGTGTTTTCTGGCTGTGGATTTAGTGCAGCGTGGAGTTTTGTGACTGAAAAAAAGAGTGTGTCTGTCCCCAGTTGACTGGCTCATCTTTGTAAAATTAAATTGTAATTGTAAATTCTCTGTACAGTGTAAGCATTTTCTTCTACCATTACAGGTCTGCCACAAATAATACCTCCTGACACCATTATCACATCCTGCCACCATTAACAGCTTCTTCTACTGCTTCTAGCCTGACAACATAACTAACATAACCATCTCCTCTCAACTGTTGTCAAATTGCTAATTTGTTCTGGAGGGTCAATCCTTCATTGCATATCAATTTTTGTATTGCATCACGGTGCTTCAGCACTAACAATATCCAACACCTAATGTTTATACAGCTGCTCCTCAGTTGTTAAAACCTTGGCAATTTTTCTGCAAGGTCAATTCTGCTTTGCACATCAATGTTTGCATTGTATTATGGTGCCTCAGCAATAAAAATACTGTTTTTCTTTATTCCAGATGAAATCTGCCTGCTCTCCCCTTTTATAATTGCATCCTATGAAAAAAAATAGTATACTGTGAATTAAATCTGTACACCTTTTTCAGTCTTTTGTCTCAGAAAAAAGACACTGTAATTTTTAGTTCTAGGACAAAAACAGCCTGCTTTCTCCCTTTGAAATTGCAACCTGGTTAAGAGGTTTACAAACTGTGCATCAAATGTGCACTATATTTCTGGCGTTTGTCTCAGGAAACATACACTCTGATTTTTGTTTCTGTACAGCACCTGTCTGCGCTCTCCCTATGAAATTGTGGTCCTGTCAAAGAAGTTACATTTTCAAATCAATTCAATTTTCAATCAAATGCCAATCAAAAAAGCCAAGCATTTCCTTCTTTACAAGGTCCTTTAATTTCTAAAACATTTGAATCATTTCACTCATCTCTCTGTGTCTGCAGAAGTTTGTTGATTCTCCTTAAAGAGTAAACCCCAAGTTTTTATAAAACTAACCCTGGCATCGGGGTTACCCCCACCCTGCAAGGGTTAAGTGCTAATTTTTCTCTTTCTAGGGGCCAGAATTAAGAAGATATACTCACCTGACCCTCGGTCCTGCGGCAGTGAGTGCTCACCTCTCACAACCTTTGCTCCAGCTGTGGTATTGTCAGGGGTGTACGGCTGGGCCGTGAGTGGAACCCCTTGGCAGGGGCGGCAAGCCAAAGTCTGAGGTCGACGTACACAGGGAAAATTCAAGAGGAATAGTCGGGTCCAGTACGGGTCGAGACAGGCAGCTAGTTTCAGTAACGGAAGGGTAAGCCAAAGGGTCGGTAATCAGGAGTCCAAGCAGAGGTTCAGGAATAAAGACAGGTTCAAGGCACAGGGAGCTGGGAGATCACACCATAGGGATAGAATAACTCAGCAATGAGCCAGGGCACTGACTGGGCTTTTATACCCAGTGGAGGGCTGAGACCACTCCCAGCTACCGAGGCAACCAGGTAGCCTCTCCATCAGGAGGCAATTGCGAGAGAGAGGCAGAGGGTGTGTGCTGGGAACCTCCCCCAGCGAGGATCACACCTGACACCAGTAACGGGCGCACTCGTCGCCCATTGCATGCATGCATACCCGCAGTCCCAGTGCCAGGGGTCCCGCCAGGAAGAGGAACCCGTGCCCCCCACCGCAGATGGCCACCCCGAGGAGAGGTAAGCCTCCTGGTACCCTGACAGGTATATTACTCGGCGTTCTCACATCTAATGCAAGTCAATGGACCTGCATTTCTTGTGTAATTTTGTCTTTTGAGCTGTAGATGGCGCTGTAGTGCAATGCGAAGCTATGTTAGTTTTCCATATGCATACTTATCTATGATATACAGGAAGTTCTCTCTGTATGCTGTATAATGCTGTATTCTGATGTAATGTCCTTATAAGCAAGTAAAACTTAATTCAGCATTTCTCCAGATTTCAATGCCTCATCTAAAAACATAACCAACAGGAGTTCCCCCTGGAATTTAGTGCTTGGAATCATTCTTGTACCTCTAACTGAAGCTTGTACGGTTGGGGACAATTTAAGAGTAGGCACAGCCCTGCAAGAAGTAGATAATAGGAAGACAAATAAGTCATTCCCAGGTATTGAGGCTTTTTCAATATTAGGCCACATTGCATCATAAGGCGGATTAATCCAATATTTAAGTTGGTCAAGTAAGACTGCAATATAATAGTCTTTGAGATCAATGTGTTCTTGTCGCATCCGAATCTTGTCGGCCTTTGGTAAAACCCAGCTGGTCTGGTTTAATTAAAGAAGTCATAAGATTTAGAAGGCAATTCGCTAACATTTTGGCATATATTTTCAGATCCGATTTGAGTAAAGAGATTGGGTGGAAGTTTTGGGAAGATACCGGTTCTTTCCCTGGTTTAAGTATGGTAATAACAATAAGAGCATTGAGAAGGGGAAAAGGTAGTTTTTTTTTTTTTAAATCCTGGCATTCTTCTTAAATAGGAGCCTCAGACACCAACTTTTAATAAGTTATGAATGTCTATTGGTTTTTTTCTCGTACAGAAACAGCCACAATAGTACGAACCGTATAGATAATTTAGATGACAGTTGTTACTGTATATGCTGGTAATCAAATTGGTATGTCACTCAGATATCATAGCCGCAACAGCTTAAGATTCCCACATGAAAATCACCAGTTTTCAAACACCACAGCACTTCTGTCAATCAAGTAAGGCTGTAACTGCATATCAGTCACAGACAGATCCTGTGTTTTCCAAGACACATGCCACAACTCATATACAGACAGGGAGATCTAGGTATATAAGTAAAGAAGAAAAACAGAGCACACTGGCCTCATGTTCCATGTAGACCATTTATAAATTAAAGGTAAAGATACAGAATCCCAAACGTGTACAAGAACAAGAAATCCGGCATATAGAAAATAGATGTACTGCTGTTTAATCATCTATTGGCAGACATGAAATCCACAAAATACCTCTGGCAACTATGAGGTTATACAACAGAGCTTATTGTCTCAACTAGACTCTATAAACCTCAGCCCTCTTTCTGCCTGCAGCCAATCTTGCCCTTGTTATAGATCTCTATGGTAGCTACAATGAGCAATTTATTGTGTCCACCCCCTGTGTGTGTTGCCACTGAGAGGTCTGCAGCAAGGATAAGGCTTGGATCCGACAAAGTGTCATCTCCAGCCCCCACACATCAACCCATATGACTACTGTGTAGCACTGACATCCCTTGGTAGCCCAAACAACTAGTAAACAGAGACAGTGCCAGTCCTGGTGACCCGAAAGCACATCGTAATCTCATTGTCACAGATACTTGCATACACATTGCCATTCTTAAGAAGATGGGACAGTGCCAAGGCACAAGGTACAAAGTGGGTCCAAGTTAGCATAGATGACTAAAAATACTACTGAAAAATTAGAATAGCAGTGATTAAACTAATTAAAATTAGTGGAAGTTAGGACCAAAGAAATATTACCAAATCACACATATTCAATGCTAAAAAATATATTTTTTTAAATGGTTAAAAACGGATAAATATATATATATAATGATAATGATAGTGGCAGTGGTGATTATAATAGATAGATCTTTAAAGACTCTTAATGAACTGTAATCATAACAATGGTAGAGTATAGAATGAGATTAGAACAGCCATCCACATAATTACTGATCAATGTCAAATGTCAATAATTATCTGAAATTAAAACCTGCTGTTACAGCCTTAACCTGCAAACTGGCAGTGTAGTAAATAGATGTACATATACAAATATACACACATACAGTATATAATACAAGTTCCTTAAATCAATATAACATTCCAAATCCTAAAATCATGATTCCCTAAATCAAACAAAAGAGGATGACTTAGCATGAAATGAAGCAGTGGGAAAATGTCATGATATGCAAATATGGCTAGATCGTGGCTTTACGTGTCCATAAAGAGCTGTACCTATGTCCAGACCTTCATTTAGACTTTGAGGGGTCAGGCTGTTGAACATGTAAATCCAGTTTCTCTTATGCTAACTTAGCCTTTTATGCCACAGCTGGCCACAACCGGTTTTTACCAAACAATTACAAGTTTTTTCCCCACAATCACACTTTGGTTTACTATAACTTCTGTTTGTTAGTATTCATATGCTGCAATGCTGTCAAAGTGAAATACTCAGGAAGGTGTGGTAAATACTATCTATGATGATATAAAAGTAAATAACATCCAAATAAATCACCCTATAACAAGTGTTTACACTTATATCATTGCGTGTCTATTGTATGCAAATACATGCTAAATCAATGAGTGCCTCCCACATACGAATTTGTGCTAATCAATGTGAATACCATTCACTTTTAAAACTAATCAACCTCCCACAGTGAATCCAAAATGTCCCTTAGGACTAGACTTCTACTTTCAGATCTAGGTATTAAGTTATTACTAAAACCAGTGATAATCGAATGCAGAGGCAATTATGATAAAGATTAGATACATTTATAAAGTCTTACAGATACCTTTGAGGGCAACCATAATGTTGATGCGGCCCACGATTAAATTGAGTTTGACACCCCTGTCTTAAAGCATTAAGTGCAATATGTGGGGCAGTAGTGACTTATAGGAACAATGGAAACAATTGTCACATGAATGCTCTAGACCAGTGGTGGCGAACCTTGCCACCGCTGCTCTAGACCCTTGGTACTCAATTGGTGGGTCATGACCCAAAAGTGAGTTGCAACCCCATGTTCAGTGGGTCGACACATGCCTTCCACTTTTGTAGTTGAGAGACTCCTCAACCTCCCCCTAGCACAGCACCGTCAGTTCTCGCGCCGAGCAGCCATTCAAAATATGCTGCCTGGCCCTGCATGTCAGCTTGAGGTGGGGTGGGCTGGAAGTATGGCCATAAGGGAGCTCCATCGATATGTGCATTGCTTACAGCTCCCATATGTGCCCTCTAGAGTTCTCATAAGGTAGGGAGACTGGGTGGATCTTAAAAAAAAGAAGACAATATATATTTTTGGAATGTGTATGTGAGAATGTCTGAGTGTGTGAGATTATGTCTGTGGTTGTGTGTGTCTGTCAGGGTTTCTGATGGCCTTTCGCACTAGTACAGTGTGTTTATCGTACAGTCCTGTGCGATTAATGCGCTGTAACATGCAATCGCACCTACTGCACATTCTGGTATGAAAGGTGTGTTGTGTTGCTGTAACGAGATCGCATTCTCGCGTCCTCCCTGGGCTGCAGCGGCGTCATAGACAGCTGCGCCGTCACACGGTGCGCTCCACGATGGTTTCCCTGACAGATTCAAGATTCTGGAAGGCATTGTGTGCCAAGCTGCAAATAGACCACCAGATGTCTTCTGCTTACCATCCTCAGACCAACGGGCAGACGGAAAGGGTGAACCAGTGCCTGGAACAGTATTTGAGATGCTACTGTTCACATCTTCAGGATGACTGGATTGCGCTGCTTCCCATGGCTGAATTTGCCTACAACAATTCTACCAGTGCTTCCACTCGCCACACTCCTTTCTACTCAAACTATGGATTCCACCCTAGGCCTTTTCCTAATCCTGGTATCACCTCAAACGTCCCTGCTGCAGAAGATTATCTGAGTTCACTGAGGGGAACGCAGACGGTTCTAAAGGGTAACCTAGAACAAGCTCAAGCAAGACAAAAGAAATACTATGATCTCAGACGTAGAGCCCCTCCGTCATACCAGGTGGGGGACTCAGTGTGGCTTTCCACTAAAAACCTGCGTTTGGATACTCCCTCAGCTCAATAATCCGTCAGGTGCTTTACAGTTGCCATTCATTTGAATGGCACCCCAAATGTACCTCACGCTAACAGTCCAATCGCCTGTACCCGAACGCCCGGTACTGCAATGCCGTACATGCCATTGCAGTGCGACTTGAGTCGTAACTTAATGACTAAGGACAAATGTGGGTCCTGAGGTTATACAGGTTGAGAATCACTGCTCTAGACAATGGATGTCTTTGATCATAAAACCAGTAAGAAAATAATCATGAATAGTGTTTTAGAAGCATATACAGTTAGGTCCAGAAATGATTTGACACTGTCTCAAGTTTTGTTACATTGGCTGTTTACCAAAATAAATTCAAGTTACAGTTGAATAAAGAATCTGGGCGTAAAGTAATTGAACAATTGACTCAAATGCTGTTCCATGGACAGGTGTGGGCTATTTCTTCGTTATTTCATCAGCAATTAAGTAGTTAAGAGGTCTGGAGTTGATTTCAGGTGTGGCATTTGGACTCTGTTGCTGTGAACCCACAATATTAATTTCGAGGGGCTCTCAATGCAAATGAAGCAAGCCATCCTTAGGCTGCTAAAAAAAAATCCATCAGAGAGATAGCAGGAAAATTAGGAGTGGCCAAATCAACAGTTTGGTACAGTCTGAGAAAAAAAAGAACACACTGATGAGCTCTTCAACACAAAAAGGCCTGGACATCCATTGAAAACAACAGTAGTGGATGATTGTAGGATCCTCTACATCAGTGGTTCTCAACCTTTCTAGGGCTTGGACCCCTTGGTAACATTTGCCAAGTTGTGGTGACCCCCAACGGTAAAATTTAGGGTTGACGCGGCTGCTGCAGCGACATCTGGCGGCGTGGCGGGAGTACTGACACTGCTGCGCTAGGAGATTGCTGAGGAGGACTCTCAGCACAGCAGAAATCACACAGCGACCCACAGGTTGAGAACCACTGTTGTAACAGCTAAAATGGCAAACCATATAACACAAGCCGAGGGTGTCAGCTTTTATTATTAATAATAGTGATAATAATCACTAGATGGGGACCTGTTGGAGAACTGCAGGTCCCCCTCTGCTGATTGACAGCAGGAGTGGGCGGGTGCAATAGCTAGTTTGTTATTGCAAAGTGAAATAGCCAATAGGAATGTAGCTATGCATTCCAATGCTGATTTTTTTTTTTGTTTTCTGACTTTCGGCTATCTAATAGCGGGAGACTCCCGGCGACCCCTGGCAAATTGTCATTCGACCCCCGAAGGGGTCCCGACCCACAGGTTGAGAACCGCTGCTCTACATGGTAAAGAAAAACCCCTTCACAACATCCAGCCAAGTAAGGAACACTTTCCAGGAAGTAGGAATATCATTATCCAGGTCCAAAAAAAGGGTTTTTCCATTTTCATTCATTTAGTCTGAAACCATTTTTTTATGCAGTGCACATGTCTAATATACGCTAAGTGGCCAGTTTATTATGACCACCTGACGTTTGTAGGCAAATTAGCTATAATTAGCTATAATTTTGCGCTGAAGTTGCTAGAGGGCCAGACCATTATAAATAGGGAAGCAGGTTGTTTACCATGACAGTAGAAGTGATTTTTTTCTGAAGATATGGGTAAGCAACGCGATTTAACAGCCTTTGAACGTGGGATGATTGTTGGCGCGAGCCATGGAGCAAGTATCAGAAAAACAGCAGAATTAGAATTATGGGGATGAGTGTATTTCACTGATTAAGTAATGATAACCTTAATTAGACAATAACCCCATTTAGACAAGTCTTCCTAAGAAGTCAAGAAATGGAAGGTTCGCAATAAAAGGAAGAAAGGAATGCCTAATACATTTTTAAGGCCCCAACAAATCTCCCCATCCTTCCAAAATAGATAACAAACATAGTAAAGATGGAGGAAAGCCCTATGAAGCACCCAAAAGGATAATGAATAAAGGTTGAGTTATTACAAGACCACTAGAGGACATTAAGATAGAGATAATACATTAAGGACAAAGAGTAACACATAATCCCACTTCATAAACAAGACCACTTGAGGGGAACAGCAGTATGAGTCAGATAAATAGAGAATCCCCACTTCATTACAAACATCTGATGGTAATAAACGTTATAGTTTGATTATTAAAGATGCACAACATTTTTTAGCAGTGATGAGAAGACCATATTTGGGTGTAAAGAAAAAATGCAGACGTAGATGAACTAGGGGAGGAAAAAGAGCCCAACAACACAAGAGAAAGAGTCTAAATACCGTGAAAGAGGGATTAAATACAATTAAAATCTTCAATTTATTTAAATGTATACGTAATAATATAGACTATTTGATTTTAGCCAAAGGCCTTAATTTATCACCATTGCTTTCATTAATCAGGATTGATTATTTTTAGATTTAAAAGGAATGAGTTCCCTTCCAGGTTGATGATCTTGAAATCTTAAAGACTCTGGAAAAATGTGAATATGACCCTTGAGAGCTTGGGAACCTTTGATGATTTGAAAGAAGCAATCTAAAGGGGTTGATTTACTAACCTCACAAACACGCCACAAAC
>NW_017309498.1:0-2883 GCF_000935625.1 Nanorana parkeri
CAGCTTGGGGGGGCAACAGTGGACAGCTTGGGGGGACAACAGGCTTCGGTCATACAATCAGGAAGGTTGACCTTTCAGTTGAGGTCTCCAGCTATAAGCTGATCCAATACAGAAGTATAAAATATTATTCAGTCACCTCAATGCAATTCACACTAAACACGCCCACCAAGTACCGCTGTATAATATCCGATACCAATAATTCTGGAGATTCTTCGGTATTGGATCGTCTTTACTTTGTATTCTGATATTGTTGAAGTCTATGGTGCGGGAAGGTCCCGGAGAGGAAGTCTATGGTGCGGGAAGGTCCCGGAGAGGAAGTCTATGGTGCGGGAAGGTCCCGGAGAGGAAGTCTATGGTGCGGGAAGGTCCCGGAGAGGAAGTCTATGGTGCGGGAAGGTCCCGGAGAGGAAGTCTATGGTGCGGGAAGGTCCCGGAGAGGAAGTCTATGGTGCGGGAAGGTCCCGGAGAGGAAGTCTATGGTGCGGGAAGGTCCCGGAGAGGAAGTCTATGGTGCGGGAAGGTCCCGGAGAGGAAGTCTATGGTGCGGGAAGGTCCCGGAGAGGAAGTCTATGGTGCGGGAAGGTCCCGGAGAGGAAGTCTATGGTGCGGGAAGGTCCCGGAGAGGAAGTCTATGGTGCGGGAAGGTCCCGGAGAGGAAGTCTATGGTGCGGGAAGGTCCCGGAGAGGAAGTCTATGGTGCGGGAAGGTCCCGGAGAGGAAGTCTATGGTGCGGGAAGGTCCCGGAGAGGAAGTCTATGGTGCGGGAAGGTCCCGGAGAGGAAGTCTATGGTGCGGGAAGGTCCCGGAGAGGAAGTCTATGGTGCGGGAAGGTCCCGGAGAGGAAGTCTATGGTGCGGGAAGGTCCCGGAGAGGAAGTCTATGGTGCGGGAAGGTCCCGGAGAGGAAGTCTATGGTGCGGGAAGGTCCCGGAGAGGAAGTCTATGGTGCGGGAAGGTCCCGGAGAGGAAGTCTATGGTGCGGGAAGGTCCCGGAGAGGAAGTCTATGGTGCGGGAAGGTCCCGGAGAGGAAGTCTATGGTGCGGGAAGGTCCCGGAGAGGAAGTCTATGGTGCGGGAAGGTCCCGGAGAGGAAGTCTATGGTGCGGGAAGGTCCCGGAGAGGAAGTCTATGGTGCGGGAAGGTCCCGGAGAGGAAGTCTATGGTGCGGGAAGGTCCCGGAGAGGAAGTCTATGGTGCGGGAAGGTCCCGGAGAGGAAGTCTATGGTGCGGGAAGGTCCCGGAGAGGAAGTCTATGGTGCGGGAAGGTCCCGGAGAGGAAGTCTATGGTGCGGGAAGGTCCCGGAGAGGAAGTCTATGGTGCGGGAAGGTCCCGGAGAGGAAGTCTATGGTGCGGGAAGGTCCCGGAGAGGAAGTCTATGGTGCGGGAAGGTCCCGGAGAGGAAGTCTATGGTGCGGGAAGGTCCCGGAGAGGAAGTCTATGGTGCGGGAAGGTCCCGGAGAGGAAGTCTATGGTGCGGGAAGGTCCCGGAGAGGAAGTCTATGGTGCGGGAAGGTCCCGGAGAGGAAGTCTATGGTGCGGGAAGGTCCCGGAGAGGAAGTCTATGGTGCGGGAAGGTCCCGGAGAGGAAGTCTATGGTGCGGGAAGGTCCCGGAGAGGAAGTCTATGGTGCGGGAAGGTCCCGGAGAGGAAGTCTATGGTGCGGGAAGGTCCCGGAGAGGAAGTCTATGGTGCGGGAAGGTCCCGGAGAGGAAGTCTATGGTGCGGGAAGGTCCCGGAGAGGAAGTCTATGGTGCGGGAAGGTCCCGGAGAGGAAGTCTATGGTGCGGGAAGGTCCCGGAGAGGAAGTCTATGGTGTGGGAAGGTCCAGGAGAGGAAGTGTTCCAGGACCCCTCCCCCCCCCGACATGGTGTCCTATCCTTCATAATTATTTGATGTATTTACCGATCCCGGGTCCATCGGACTTCTCTCGGAAGATTCTGCGCCCATTCTCTAATGCGAATATTCCGAGTGTTATAAAAGACGGCGTCAGAAACATGAAGAAGCCAAGAAGTGGAGGTTCCCAATGTATCAGAGCACGCCTCGGCTGGCTGCTATGAGCACATTGAGAGAGAAGACCGGACATTTAAACTTGCAGGAGGAACAGGTGCCCCCCCTACATCTTACAGGAAGCACGGCAAAACCAGCTCAGGAACATGTGACCGGGGGAGGGGGGGATCATGTGTCTTTTGGGAAAGCGATTGCATGCTTTACGCAGCAATATAAAACCTAATATCCCGCCGTGTGTCTGTAACCTAACAGCATGTTACTGAAAAAATTTTCTGCCCCCCCCCCCCCCCCCCCCCGTGCACAGACAACCCAACTGCATACTATTGTACTGGGGGAGGGGAAGCAATCGTTTACCAGATCCCGCTCTGACTGTCAATCCTCATCTTCCCCGCAGGATATTTTAGACTTCTATTTGCCAATCAAAAGTTTAAAAAAAACTTCCCGGGAATAGCAGAATAAGGCGCCTCCTCCCCCCCCCCCCCGGAGGCCAGGGGGGATAATGAGCCATCAGAAGGGCCCCTCCCACCTCCTGATTGGTTCTTCAGTGTGTCTATTAGGGACAGCAGTATAGATGTGATGGACCGGGACACACTGACAGAGTGTATGTTAGACAGCTCCGGGTTTAGGGGTTCCCGGGGGACTAAATAAAGGCTCCTAAACTGACAGTTCCTATAGGAGGGGGGGAGGCTTCTGTGTGATACAATGTAATGTTGTGTCTTCTGTGTGATACATTGTAATGTTGTGTCTTCTGTGTGATACAATGTAATGTTGTGTCTTCTGTGTGATACATTGTAATGTTGTGTCTTCTGTGTGATACAATGTAATGTTGTGTCTTCTGTGTGATACAATGTAATGTTGTGTCTTCTGTGTGATACA
>NW_017309498.1:3066-3812 GCF_000935625.1 Nanorana parkeri
TGTGATGTTGCGTCTTCTGGGTGATTCATTGTAATGTTGTGTCTTCTGTGTGATACAATGTAATGTTGTGTCTTCTGTGTGATACAATGTAATGTTGTGTCTTCTGTGTGATACATTGTAATATTGTGTCTTCTGTGTGATACATTGTAATGTTGTGTCTTCTGTGTGATACAATGTAATGTTGTGTCTTCTGTGTGATACATTGTAATGTTGTGTCTTCTGTGTGATACATTGTAATGTTGTGTCTTCTGTGTGATACATTGTAACAGTACACATACAGTATATATTCCATCGCCCCATTATCAGTGACCCCCCGTTTCTGTCTCCTCTGCCTAGTAGGGTCCTATGTGGCCCCCCTGTATCTGCCTGTGCCGGGGTGCTCCTGGGAGTGGACTACAAGCAGAAGACACGCCCCCGCTCCTCCTCCAAGGGAGATGATTGACAGATCCTCAGATGCTGCCGCTGTGTGTCGGCTGAATTTGTGAGGATTATTAATACATGGCGGGGCTGGAAACTTTCTGTGTACGTGAGAAACATGAATCCTTCCGTCCCATTCACATCGCCCGGTGAATCTGCCATCCCGGGACGAGGCCGCCGAGTGCTCATCCACCGGAGTCCCAGGCCAGCCAGCGGCCATGACGGTTATAGTGGGTATCTCACGCTGCCCATTAGATTTTCATTGTATTCCATGGAGTCGGGGAGGAGCGAGGGTCGGGGGAGGTGCGAGGGTCGGGGGAGGTGCGGGG
>NW_017309498.1:3866-5001 GCF_000935625.1 Nanorana parkeri
CGAGGGTCGGTGACACGGTTGGGTAGGTAGGTACACGGTCGGGGTCGGACACGTTGTTCTCGGCGGGTGATTTGCGCTGCGATCATGTATTTGTCACATGGCGCCGTATAACGGTCACATGACGAGGACGCCGTATAACGGTCACATGACGAGGGGGCCGTATAACGGTCACATGACGAGGACGCCGTATAACGGTCACATGACGAGGAGGCCGTATAACGGTCACATGACGAGGACGCCGTATAACGGTCACATGACGAGGACGCACTGTACACGATCAGAGGCGAGTTCCACACACACATCATGCCGCTCCTCCTCCAGGTCAGAGAACTCTGTTCGGTCCGTCTCGTCATTTACACTTTCCTGCCAAACTCTGTTTCTAGACAGGTGACACTTCCCATATCCAACCACTGCACTTCCTGTGTCACCTGACCACACACAGGAAGTCAGCTGTGATATGACAGAGTGGTGTCACCATCCCGGACCGGCTGAGGAGAAGTTTCTATTGGCCGGAGCTCCTCCTCCATGAGACTCACCGAGGAAAGTGCTGGAAATATATTCGGAGACCTGATTCCCGGAGCGGCTCATCTCAGACAAGTGCGTCAGCTCGCGATTCAACATCCGCTTGAACTGCAGGAGACAGAAAACAGCCAATTACTATACAGAGGTAGGTGACCCCGCACACTATACAGAGGTAGGTGACCCCGCACACTATACAGAGGTAGGTGACCCCGCACACTATACAGAGGTAGGTGACCCCGGACACTATACAGAGGTAGGTGACCCCGGATATTATACAGAGGTAGGTGACCCCGGACACTATACAGAGGTAGGTGACCCCGCACACTATACAGAGGTAGGTGACCCCGGACACTATACATAGGTAGGTGCCCCCGGATATTATACAGAGGTAGGTGACCCCGGATATTATACAGAGGTAGGTGACCCCGGATTATATACAGAGGTAGGTGACCACGGATATTATACAGAGGTAGGTGACACTGGATATTATACAGAGGTAGGTGACCCCGGATATTATACAGAGGTGGGTGACCCCGGATATTATACAGAGGTAGGTGACCCCGGATATTATACAGAGGTAGGTGACACCGGATACTATACAGAGGTAGGTGAC
>NW_017309498.1:5730-7309 GCF_000935625.1 Nanorana parkeri
CACTATACAGAGGTAGGTGACCCCGCACACTATACAGAGGTAGGTGACCCCGGACACTATACAGAGGTAGGTGACCCCGGATATTATACAGAGGTAGGTGACCCCGGACACTATACAGAGGTAGGTGACCCCGCACACTATACAGAGGTAGGTGACCCCGGACACTATACATAGGTAGGTGCCCCCGGATATTATACAGAGGTAGGTGACCCCGGATATTATACAGAGGTAGGTGACCCCGGATTATATACAGAGGTAGGTGACCACGGATATTATACAGAGGTAGGTGACACTGGATATTATACAGAGGTAGGTGACCCCGGATATTATACAGAGGTGGGTGACCCCGGATATTATACAGAGGTAGGTGACCCCGGATATTATACAGAGGTAGGTGACACCGGATACTATACAGAGGTAGGTGATCCCCCTTCTACATCACTCTCTACTACAAGCACCTCCCCCTTCTACATCACTCTCTACTACAAGCACCTCCCCCTCCTATGTAACCAGACATGGAGGGGGAGGGATGGTGACAATGTATCGGGAACGGTAATTGTTGCAGATTATTCCACCAATACGAGTGACAACAACGAGACGCTTCATATGCTGGAAACTGATGAAGGTCCCTCAAGCCGCACATTTCCTACTCTGGACAATGGGGCCCCAACATGAGAGGGGGACAATGGGGCCCCAACATGAGAGGGAGACAATGGGGCCCCAACATGAGAGGGAGACAATTGGGCCCCAACATGAGAGGGAGACAATGGGGCCCCAACATGAGAGGGAGACAATGGGGCCCCCACATGAGAGGGAGACAATGGGGCCCCAACATGAGAGGGAGACACATTCCTGACGCCAAGCTGAGGGGCGCCGGACTTCTGTATAGACGGTGAGCCCGGAACTCCGAGCGCTGCTACAATACCAGGCACGGTGCCTCCAGGAGCCGCATTGTCCACCATGGGCTCCCGGGATCGGGTCATGTGACCAGATTACCCTTAGAGGGGAGCTCCTGGTCTACAGGTGCCTTTCTATCCGGGGTCCCCCCAGGACCAGGACTTACCTTGATGTACCCCCAGGACACAGAACTCAGATAGTTGGTGTCCGGCATGGTGACTGGATCCGGGATCGTCTCTTCCGGGTTCAATCAGTAAAATCATCCAGATCGCCGGCACATCGGCTCCACCAGACTCATCTCCAAGTGTGACTACACGTCAGAGGGTCCTCCATGTCCTCCCCATCGTGTGTCACCTCCGCCACAAACTCCGTCAGAGCCCCTCAGTTCTCACGTCTCCCCTCCCCCGACTCACAAATCCGGGAGGACTTCTCTGTGCAGCGCTCTCCTCCTTCCTGCTATCGGAGGTCTCTTTCCTCGGTCCGCCCTCTGCTCCGAGCTCAACCAACTGCCTCTGACCACATGGCGCAAAGATCCGCCCACCGGACAAGACCCTCTGACCACATGGAGCAAAGATCCGCCCACCGGACAAGACCCTCTGACCACATGGAGCAAAGATCCGCCCACCCGACAAGACCCTCTGACCACATGGAGCAAAGATCCGCCCACCCGACAAGACCCTCT
>NW_017309498.1:10215-10529 GCF_000935625.1 Nanorana parkeri
CCCGTCTCCTTCCCTCTATCCGCCCGTCTCCTTCCCTCTATCCCGCCCGTCTCCTTCCCTCTATCCCGCCCGTCTCCTTCCCTCTATCCCGCCCGTCTCCTTCCCTCTATCCGCCCGTCTCCCTCCTTCTATCCCGCCCGTCTCCCTCCTTCTATCTTGTCTCCTTCCCTCTATCCGCCCGTCTCCTTCCCTCTATCCGCCCGTCTCCCTCCTTCTATCCCGTCTCCTTCCCTCTATCCGCCCGTCTCCCTCCTTCTATCCCGTCTCCTTCCCTCTATCCCGGCCGTCTCCTTCCCTCTATCCCGGCCGTCTCC
>NW_017309498.1:10662-11983 GCF_000935625.1 Nanorana parkeri
TATATATAGATAATGAGCGGCCTCTATATAATACGGGGAGGTTATATCTTGTATTTGGAGTCACGTGATCAGGACGCAGGTTTATATACCCGTATACAACGTCACCCCACAATCAGCCCGACTCCGAGGGATCTTCTTCCTTCTGGGGCAGAAAATGGCTGAAAGTCATCCGGGACATGCGAGATCTCCGAACTACAATGTAACCAACAAGAATCCATCGAGACCCGGGCAACAATGGCCGCCATCTATGACAATGGCCAATTATGGAAAGACACATCTAAGGACTGGCTGGACAGTATGGGGGGACTGGAGGGTATGGGGGGACGGGGACTGGAGGGTATGGGGGGACGGGGACTGGAGGGTATGGGGGGACGGGGACTGGAGGGTATCGATATCGGGGGAGGGGGAATAGCCATGTTTTTATGTTTGCTGATGATACTAATATTGGGATTCTCATGTATAGATCCCTGACTTCTGATCGATCAATAGATCCCTGACATCTGATCGATCAATAGATACCCGACATCTGATCGATCTATAGATACCCGACATCTGATCGATCTATAGATACCAGACATGTGATCGATCTATAGATACCAGACATGTGATCAATCTATAGATCCCTGACATGTGATCAATCTATAGATCCCTGACATCTGATCAATCTATAGATACCGGACATCCGATTGATAGATAGATCTCTGACATTTGATCAATCTATAGATCTCTGATAGCTGATCGATCGATAGATCTCTGACATCTGATCGATCTATAGATCCCTGACATCTGATCGATCTATAGATCTCTGATAGCTGATCGATCGATAGATCTCTGACATCTGATCAATCTATAGATCCCTGACATCTGATCGATCGATAGATCTCTGATAGCTGATCGATCGATAGATCTCTGACATCTGATCAATCTATAGATCCCTGACATCTGATCGATCGATAGATCCCTGACATCTGATCAATCTATAGATCCCCGACATCTGATCGATCTATAGATCCCTGACATCTGATCAATCTATAGATCCCCGACATCTGATCGATCTATAGATCCCCAACATCTGATCGATCTATAGATCTCTGACACTCTCAGGTGTGATGAGGAGCAGAGACGAGGGAATGTTCCGGATGAGATCCTCGCACACCGGCCATTGCTCTACAAAGGGGGAGGCGCCGCGGTTTGAAGGGAACGCCCCCCCTGTGAATGGGCAGACGACGCACGACGCTCAGCGCACTCCTCAGCCGTGCTCGGAATTCGTCATGCTTCCCATGCTGTGACTTGTCCAAGGTCACAAGGAGCCGACAGAAGG
>NW_017309498.1:12038-14709 GCF_000935625.1 Nanorana parkeri
CGAGGTGGCCTACATTACCACAGACCCCAGAGGATCTCCATCCCATAATAATGTCCATCCTACCAGAACACACATCTGACCTGACCCTAAGGAACACGGTATAGGGGCCCTCAAATGTGGCCCCTGATATCTCCAGAGGGCCGCATCCATTATTTCCTGCTACAGAAGACTGAAGAGTTACTAGAAGCGGTCAGAGATCGTTCTACGGGACGGAGAAGGAAGTCATGTGTAGGAGGCGGTCAGGGACTGGACATGTAACACGAGACTGCTAGAGATCACTCTCATTAGGGCCCCATTTACAAATGTACACTCCCGCTCCTGACTGCTGGGGCCCCAACAAAGGGTCGCCCTAGGGCTGGGGGTTGGGCACCGGGGGTGTAACTCGCCCCATTGGTCTTAATTAAAGTTATTGACAGTAAAAGCCAAATCCTACAGAAGGAATTCTTTTGGGTTTCATAGCACATGGTGGTTCTGAGACTGGAAATATATCCCCCTCCCCCACGCAGAGACCTTCATTGAGCTTCACTGACATTCAAAAAATCGAATAAAATGACAAAACGGGAAAGTTTCAAAGCCGGACCGGGACAAGAACCACAAACCGGATCCATGTATAGGAGGGCCGCCATAGCTTAAAGGACCACCCCCATCACAGGTGACTCCATGGTTGGGCACTGGTGGGATGGGCCCACCAAAGGACTCTGGTAGTAGGATCTCTTCAAACATGTTTCTGGCTCTGACCCTGAAGTCTCACCTTTCCTGCTGCATTCTCTATGATGTCAACTCAATAAAAGCTGTAACAGGAAGATTGATAAATCCTCCTATTGGCTGCCTGAGGTGGGCGGAGCTGGGAACTCGAGGTCAGAGATCTCACCGTGGTAGTTCTGGGATGCTGCTGGGCGGTTGAACCCAATAACATCCACAAATAACTGGATTACCAATTTTCTCATTAACCACACTGGAAGACCAATACAACGTAACAAGAGTACCTGTCACCTTCAACCCTGGGGTGTACCGGGATATTACACGCTCCTCCACTTTGTAAAGACTTAATTTTAGGATAAAAAGGTAAAGGAATGAAGGGGAAGGTCTGATGGGGAGTCTATGGGTGACACCAAGTGAAGGTCTCGGGCCATGTGTCTATGGGTGACACCAAGTGAAGTTCTGGGGTCATGTGTCTATGGGTGACGCCAAGTGAAGTGATCGGGTCATGTGTCTATGGGTCACACCAAGTGAAGTTCTCGGGCCATGTGTCTATGGGTGACGCCAAGTGAATGTCTCGGGTCATGTGTCTATGGGTCACACCAAGTGAAGTTCTCGGGCCATGTGTCTATGGGTGACACCAAGTGAAGGTCTCGGGCCATGTGTCTATGGGTGACACCAAGTGAAGGTCTCGGGCCATGTGTCTATGGGTGACACCAAGTGAAGGTCTCGGGCCATGTGTCTATGGGTGACACCAAGTGAAGTTCTGGGGTCATGTGTCTATGGGTGACGCCAAGTGAAGTGATCGGGTCAGGTGTCTATGGGTGACACCGAGTGAAGTTCTCGGGCCATGTGTCTATGGGTGACACCAAGTGAAGGTCTCGGGCCATGTGTCTATGGGTGACACCAAGTTAAGGTCTCGGGCCATGTGTCTATGGGTGAAACCAAGTGAAGTTCTCGGGCCATGTGTCTATGGGTGACACCAAGTGAAGGTCTCGGGCCATGTGTCTATGGGTGACACCAAGTGAAGTTCTGGGGTCATGTGTCTATGGGTGACGCCAAGTGAAGTGATCGGGTCATGTGTCTATGGGTGACACCAAGTGAAGTGATTGGGTCATGTGTCTATGGGTGACAACAAGTGAAGGTCTCGGGTCATGTGTCTATGGGTGACGCCAAGTGAAGTTCTGGGGTCATGTGTCTATGGGTGACGCCAAGTGAAGTGATCGGGTCATGTGTCTATGGGTGACACCAAGTGAAGTTCTCGGGCCATGTGTCTATGGGTGACACCAAGTGAAGGTCTCGGGTCATGTGTCTATGGGTGACACCAAGTTAAGGTCTCGGGCCATGTGTCTATGGGTGACACCAAGTGAAGGTCTCGGGTCATGTGTCTATAGGTGACACCAAGTTAAGGTCTCAGGCCATGTGTCTATTGGTGACACCAAGTGAAGTTCTGGGGTCATGTGTCTATGGGTGACGCCAAGTGAAGTGATCGGGTCATGTGTCTATGGGTGACACCAAGTGAAGGTCTCGGGTCATGTGTCTATGGGTCACACCAAGTGAAGTGATCGGGTCATGTGTCTAAGGGTCTATGGGTGACACCAAGTGAAGTTCTCGGGTCATGTGTCTATAGGTGACACCAAGTGAAGTTTTCGGGTCATGTGTCTATGGGTGACGCCAAGTGAAGTTCTCGGGTCATGTGTCTATGGAACCAGAACCAGGTTCTAAATATTTACTGCAGGTACCAGCCTCAGTCATACAAGTAACAGATGGGAGGCCTCTAAGTTACGTCACTAGGAGTATTTTCTGAGCAGGACATAAGACAGTGAAGACTTCATTATACTGAGAATTACGGTCAGCAGAATGAATTGATGGAGAAGTTAAATAGAAAGGTCCAGGGCCAGGCCAAGGGGTGGGCAGAAGAGGCAGCTGCCTTGGGCACTTCAGCAGGAAGGGGGGGGGGGGGGGGGGCAGA
>NW_017309498.1:14973-15728 GCF_000935625.1 Nanorana parkeri
GGTGCAAAAAGATCAGAACCTGGCAACTATCCTGCTGAAGTAGTTCACAGCTCAGAGGGGGATGGGCATGCTTTGGCCTTGGGTGCTACCAGGCCTTGTCCCAGCACTGAATGGGCCTTTTTTAGGACTTCCTGGCCACCAGCAATATTAGGAAGGACTCGTAGATCAAGGCTTGAGAAGAAAGGACCTAACCCTCAACGTCTATAAAGTGTACCTGTCATCCCATACACTTCGAGTAGTGCCATTCAATGGACCTATGGTTTACCAAGAGATTTAAGGCCTTCAGCAAACAACAGCATGGAAGAAACCAGAACACTGATTCCTACAACCAAAACTCTATATCTGGAAGCTGACTGGTCACTACGGGCAACACAGACAGTTCTTTGCAGACTATGAGGCCCACAACTCCCACCAAACCAATAATCTGCCTTCACATATAACATGGCCGCCCCCTGCTCCTACCAAAACAAAAGCCCACCTTTCCATAAAGATCATTAACAATGGGCCCAACTTATTTTTGTGGAGGCCATCTCTTTTTTGTGCCCCGCACACAAAAAGATGTCTGGGGTGGTAAGTAGACTTTACACAACCAGGGCCGATAGGAAGAGCGGGGGCCCAAATTCCGGCAAATTAGATTTAGGAACTTTGTGTTACTTGTGTGGACATGATGGGAACTGACCAAGGCCGGGACTAAGGCATCAACCTTATTGGCTTCAGCCAGCCTCGAGCCGCTCCCCCCCCCCGGGACCGCGGGT
>NW_017309498.1:15787-16800 GCF_000935625.1 Nanorana parkeri
GGGTACGATGCTAAGCAATGTAAAGTAATGAAAACGCTGCGTTTACCTGGTCCCACCATCCAACCAGCCAAGGTCTGGAGCATGTCTCACAGAAAAAATCCACCAAGGGCATTTTTCAATCCTAGTTGGATATCTCCGAAGGAATCCAGTCTGCAGGATGAAGCTGCAAGTGGCCAAAAGCGACTACCAAGAACGTCCTCCGAGGGCCCAAAGCCTCAAGTTTTCCCCCCCCCAAAAAAAAAGGTTTGAGGGGAAAAAATGGTTTCAGATGAGAAAAAAATAAAAGAAAGATTCTCTTCCCTTTGGAATCCACATCAATAAACGGTAAACTTTCCCGGCAGAGCCGGCCGGTGAGATCCTCAAAACAAACAACTTCGGTGAGGAGAAGAATTTCATTTGGTTCAAGAAAAAGAAATTGGATAAAAATTTTGAGAATTGTGAAAAATAATCCAGCTGTCTTCTTGGTCTATAGCGTCCCCGGCTGTCTTCTTGGTCTATAGAGTCCCCGGCTGTCTTCTTGGTCTATAGAGTCCCCGGCCTCGGCTGTCTTCTTGGTCTATAGAGGCCCCGGCCTCGGCTGTCTTCTTGGTCTACAGAGGCCCCGGTGTCTGACGCTTGTTCTGGCGAGGAAGCAAGATGGTGCGGCCTGGAAGGGGTCAATGCCCATCACGGGTGGTATAGGACGGAGGGCCCATGGCTGGGCACAGGGGAGAACCCCAACATGTGGGCAGTCTGTTGGTATTCACTCCCCCTCCATAGAATCCCGCACAGCTCCCGTGGAAATCTCAGCCTGGCTCTCTCACCTCCGGCTCAGGTGGTGGGGGGGAGGCCGGCCCATGGCTGACAAGTCAACGTCCCCCCCCAAAAAACCCCCAAAAATAGACATAAATCCATAAACAGCCAAAAAATGCAGCTAGGCCGGTTTAACCCATAATTGCTAGGACAGGAAGGGATCCGGCAGGTAGCCTCATATTTTACAAATCATCTGTTTGGGTTACATCGTTAAATCCTTT
>NW_017309498.1:17445-17747 GCF_000935625.1 Nanorana parkeri
GGGGGGGTGAGGGGGGAAAGAAAACAAGTCACAGTTTCGGAGGGCCTAAGAAACTGCAAGACAAGGCCTCTTCCTGCATCCTTAAGGGGGAGAGAGGAGGCAGCATCCTAGTGCAGCATCCTTCCTGGGTACCGGAATGGAGGGGCCGGCGTGGAGGGAGGCTGGAGAAGGGCAGCACAGGCACGGAGGATGAAACGTGGCTTCCTTTCTGTTCTTATGCCGGATCTGCCTCCTGTAGGGCCGTCAGCTTGCTGGTGTCCTCCGATATTCCTATATCCAGCATACTGCAGTAGGCAGGGAAA
>NW_017309498.1:17800-18712 GCF_000935625.1 Nanorana parkeri
ACAGGCTGGCTGTGCTTCCAGCTACAAAATTCTCACAATTTCCTCATCACAATTATTTACAATGTTACTACAAAATGTTCCAGAGAGTAGACCGGAGCTCCTCCCCCTGAAACCTTCCAAACACGGAGGAACCCTCCAAGAACTTCCCCCAAACCTGAGAAGAAGTCTTCTATACAGAGGACGTCTGTGTGACCAGCCGAGTATACACCATCAGAACATTGTACCAACATCCGTGTGACCAGCCAAGTATACACGGAGGTCATTGTAGTGTCACCTTCCATTGGAGGTCATTGTAGCGTCACCTTCCATTGGAGGTCATTGTAGCGTCACCTTCCATTGGAGGTCATTGGAGAGTCACCTCACATTGGAGGTCATTGGAGGGTCACCTTCCATTGGAGAGTTTGCAGGACAAACACCGGAGCGATCAGCTGATGACTCCGGTGTTTGTAAATAACTGGGGACACATGGTACTATGTGTCCCCAGTTATGAATGAACAGGAAGTGCTTTACATCAATTCCTGTTCATTCATGAGTTTCTCAATGGGGGGTAGCACTCTGTACTGAGGCTCCTCCCCATTCAGAAACTGGGGCTGTTTAGACCCCGCATATTTTTTCTTGCCTCGGGCCCAAGAGGAGCTAGCTGAGGCTCTGCTCCCGTGGCTGTCGGCCAATTGTGTCAGACGCCGCAGACGGGGAGGGGAGAATGGGGGAGGAGCCTCTGTGCTTTCCATTCATATAGAACAGAGGCTGCAGAAAAAGAGATTGAGGACTTTGCGTGTCTCGGAGGACTTTGCGTGTCTCGGAGGACTTTGTGTCCTCAATTTCTTTTTCCATTTTAACAGGGAAATATCAGGGGGCTGTTTAGACCCCTAATATTTCCCCGAAGCACCCCCCCCCTCCCCCCCCCGCCCC
>NW_017309498.1:18763-19717 GCF_000935625.1 Nanorana parkeri
ACATTATTGTATTTTATGGGGGATTTTCCCCCTCTCTCCGGTCCTCCTGCCCCATGGGGCGGTTATCAGCTGTATACCGAGGTCTTACCTTGGTGGACGCCATGTCACTGACGGAGCGGTAGGTTTGTACCGTCTCCAGCTGATCCAGACACCAGTCTAACTCTTCCAGAGTCTCTTTGGCTAGCTGCTGATACGTTTCCTCTGCAGAGACAAGGACGTGGAGTCAGGTATGAGGACAGAACATGGACATCAACATTGTTACATTTTCTTGGCTTGGGGGATAGAATTTTGTGGACACCAGACTGGGACAGGAAGTCAGCTGATTGATCGGAAGACCAAAACCACAACTTCCTGACCTTCACCTATATAAAAGGTAGGAAGAAGAAGGTTCTGGGTGCCGGCTACGGGATTGGAGGTTTCCCCACCCTACGCTCTGTGACAGGTTGAGGGGTTCCAAAAAGAGAATGGCTTTCCACCTCACAAGTGCCAGCCGAGGTGACCCCAACATCTCCCACAGACTCCTCCGCTGTACCAGGCATGTCCGACCCCCAGGCTGGAAGACCCAAAATATGTGAAATCCATTTGCAGAGTAAAGCCTGACTCTTAGCGTGCCGTTCCAGAGACTCGCACGGGAGGATAATGGCGGCAGCCACAACTATACTGTATGTAATGGGGCCTCATAGAGGACCTCCCGGCCTCTCCAACCTCTACCGGTGAAGAACACAAAATGATTTCATTGTCATTGTTCCAAAACTTTCCATTCCTTTCATGTCGTCAAATCTGTCCTACAAATGTCTGCCTTACCTGCCCAGCTCCCTCCAACATGGGGTAATGCCGACCTTACCTGCCCAGCTCCCTCCAACATGGGGTAACGCCGACCTTACCTGCCCAGCTCCCTCTAACAAGGGGTAATGCCGACCTTACCCGCCCAGCTCCCTCCAACATGGGGTAACG
>NW_017309498.1:24643-27992 GCF_000935625.1 Nanorana parkeri
CAGCTCCCTCTAACATGGGGTAACGCCGACCTTACCTGCCCCCTCCCCCTCTCCCCCCCACATTCTCCAGTAAAGAATTTACTAAACAAAGACAGTACAACAATCCTGCGATGCGTCAAGTCTCGCACAAAGTCGGCCTCCACCATCCATCACCCAAAACAATATTAGTTTTCGGCTGGAGTCCACCAACCACTGGTCTGGGATTGCGCAATACAACAGCAGCTCACATAGACAGGTGCACTTTACACACGAGTAGAAGGCTCACCTGAGAGGGTGGCTTTACAGACTGTCTGCTGAGGCATTACCGGAGAACGCCTGAAAGAGAGAAGAAGAAACAACGTGAGAAACAAAACACATCTGTACGTCGGTCCCGTCACCGTGTCAGCGAGCAGTTGGTGCCGTTGGGGGTCATTTTTCCTTCTTTCCCAACAATCCCCCCGAAGCTCCGGATCTCATTTCTCTCTTATCTCCGACCTGGTCTCAAAGTATCACCCTCCGCCCATCCCAAGACCTCCTGCTTTCCAGCTCCCTCGTCAACTCCTCCCATACTCGCCTCCAGGACTTCTCTAGAGTCTCTCCCATCCTCTGGAACTCTTTACCCCAACCTGTCAGTCTTTCTCCCAAGCCCAGCTCCCTCTAACATGGGGTAACGCCGACCTTACCTGCCCCCTCCCCCTCTCCCCCCCACATTCTCCAGTAAAGAATTTACTAAACAAAGACAGTACAACAATCCTGCGATGCGTCAAGTCTCGCACAAAGTCGGCCTCCACCATCCATCACCCAAAACAATATTAGTTTTCGGCTGGAGTCCACCAACCACTGGTCTGGGATTGCGCAATACAACAGCAGCTCACATAGACAGGTGCACTTTACACACGAGTAGAAGGCTCACCTGAGAGGGTGGCTTTACAGACTGTCTGCTGAGGCATTACCGGAGAACGCCTGAAAGAGAGAAGAAGAAACAACGTGAGAAACAAAACACATCTGTACGTCGGTCCCGTCACCGTGTCAGCGAGCAGTTGGTGCCGTTGGGGGTCATTTTTCCTTCTTTCCCAACAATCCCCCCGAAGCTCCGGATCTCATTTCTCTCTTATCTCCGACCTGGTCTCAAAGTATCACCCTCCGCCCATCCCAAGACCTCCTGCTTTCCAGCTCCCTCGTCAACTCCTCCCATACTCGCCTCCAGGACTTCTCTAGAGTCTCTCCCATCCTCTGGAACTCTTTACCCCAACCTGTCAGTCTTTCTCCCACTCTGACTGCCTTTAGGCGTTCCCTTAAGACTCATCTCTTCAGGGAAGCCGATCCCACCTCAACCTGACCACTCAACCATTCATCCCCACACAGCTCCCTCCTCATGTATCACTGGCCCCTCCCTTTAGATTGTAAGCCCTCAGGGGCGGGGCCCTCCTTACCATCTTGTCTTGTATTGTGATTGTAATGTCTTCCTTATATTGTACAGCGCTGCGCACACTGTTGGCGCTCTATAAATCCTCCCCCAAAACCTCAACTAGGCGTCCTCCAGAGGTTACTCGGGGCTCCTCAGGAAGAGAGCGGAGACAGATCTCCTGCCTACAATGACCCCCCAATGTGAGGCGTCACCACAATGTCCACCATCCATGTTCCTTTCCTGCCCATTATTATTATTGATATCAGTTATTGATTATTAAACCCAATTCTCTCTACAACCTCCCGATCACAATGACGTTCCTCCCCCGAGCTGAAGGTCTCATCATTGTAGGGGAGGTTCCCTGAGACCTGAAGACTATTTCAGGGGGTTCTCCGTGGTATGAAGGTTTAGGTGGTCCTGAACCTTGAAGTCTCTCTCTCACAGTGATGACCCGTCAGATGGCGCCGGGCATCTCAGGTAATTAGCCAGAACCTCTCCCAAGGTCTCCTCATCGATAATCGCCCCAAATCCGGAACTTGCCCCACTATCTGCCCTCCGAGGTTCTACTTCCGCAGCCAAGAAATCGACAACGTTCCCTGAGTGCGGCTACTACTCTTCCATAGAGGACGGGACAACGGATCACCATAATTAGGACACGTCTATGAACATGTGACCCCGTGTCCCCTCTTCATGACCTCAAGCTTCATCACTGGTCGCCTTTTCCTCTTATTGCCCATAGTACCAGGTCAGAGAATATGGGGTTCCCCCCTCCCCCCCAATGCCCCTCCAATCCCACCCCAATCTACATCACAGACATACAAGCTCACAGCGCTCTACATATCTGTACATCACAGACATACAAGCTCACAGCGCTCTACATATCTGTACATCACAGACATACAAGCTCACACCGCTCTACATATCTGTACATCACAGACATACAAGTTCACACCGCTCTACATATCTGTAAATCACAGTCATACAAGCTCACACCGCTCTACATATCTGTACATCACAGTCATACAAGCTCGCACCACTCTACATATCTGTACATCACAGACATACAAGTTCACACCGCTCTACATATCTGTACATCACAGTCATACAAGCTCGCACCACTCTACATATCTGTACATCACAGACATACAAGTTCACACCGCTCTACATATCTGTACATCACAGTCATACAAGCTCGCACCACTCTACATATCTGTACATCACAGACATACAAGTTCACACCGCTCTACATATCTGTACATCACAGTCATACAAGCTCGCACCACTCTACATATCTGTACATCACAGACATACAAGTTCACACCGCTCTACATATCTGTACATCACAGTCATACAAGCTCGCACCACTCTACATATCTGTACATCACAGACATACAAGTTCACACCGCTCTACATATCTGTACATCACAGTCATACAAGCTCGCACCACTCTACATATCTGTACATCACAGACATACAAGTTCACACCGCTCTACATATCTGTACATCACAGTCATACAAGCTCGCACCACTCTACATATCTGTACATCACAGACATACAAGTTCACACCGCTCTACATATCTGTACATCACAGTCATACAAGCTCGCACCACTCTACATATCTGTACATCACAGACATACAAGTTCACACCGCTCTACATATCTGTACATCACAGTCATACAAGCTCGCACCACTCTACATATCTGTACATCACAGACATACAAGTTCACACCGCTCTACATATCTGTACATCACAGTCATACAAGCTCGCACCACTCTACATATCTGTACATCACAGACATACAAGTTCACACCGCTCTACATATCTGTACATCACAGTCATACAAGCTCACACCGCTCTACATATCTGTACATTGGAGACATACAAGCTCACACCGATCTACATATCTGTACATCACAGTCATACAAGCTCGCACCACTCTACATATCTGTACATCACAGA
>NW_017309498.1:28817-30161 GCF_000935625.1 Nanorana parkeri
CTACATATCTGTACATCACAGTCATACAAGCTCGCACCGCTGTACATACACAGCGGCTCCTCCCACCATGCGCTCCATCATGTAAGGTCGGCCCGTGGCGTGCACTCACTTGTTGGTTGGCGTGGTCACGTTGGCGAGGACGGTGAAGTTGTTGCGGACGCTGCGCAGGCTGGCCAGCACCTATAAGAAAGCACACGCATGCATATCACACGTTATCCGAACATGAGCTCGCTGAATGATACTGGAGCGGGATTTACTGTGTAGGAGTTTGATCTGTGCGGCTGAGAGCAAACTATTCTGTACAGACCGACAGTATCTGGAACCAAAGTCACGTGACCCGCCCGAGCACTCATCATTGGCACAGACACGGCTGGCCGGACATGCAGGAGGACCCACATGACACGTGTGACCGCTGTGTATGGACGGGTGACGGGCAGACAGGAAAGATCCCGGTTCAATGTGAACGCGGCGCACAGAGGCGGCGACATACGCCGGAGAGATGTACAAGAAGAAGAGTGAGTGCACTTCCGCAGTCTGGCCAGCGGGGGGCACTCTTTACATGCGTTGCGCACTGCTGGGATCTCTCATGACTCATGTGCCGTCACCTCCACGCCCCGAGGTCTCCTGGGCTGCTGCACCCCAAAATGGATTCATCTGCACGCCTGTGTGCGCGCCGTCCTACACAACGGTTTGACTTCACACCTCTAATCCCGAGCCGGGAATACTGAACTCCGCGCACAAGGTCACATGACGGAGTATATAGCAAAGTATATATTGTCCGGGAAAGGGCTTTGCCATGTTGGATGGAGTGGGATAGGGTCACATTTTGTGGTCACTGAGACTTTGGGGGCCCCCTGCTCCAGTCTGCACTGATCTGGTCACTGGGACATTAGGGGCCCCTGCTCCAGTCTGCACTAATCTGGTCACTGGGACATTAGGGGCCCCCGCTCCCGTCTGCACTAATCTGGTCACTGGGACATTAGGGGCCCCTGCTCCAGTCTGCACTGATCTGGTCACTGGGACATTAGGGCCCCCTGCTCCAGTCTGCACTGATCTGGTCACTGGGACATTAGGGGCCCCCTGCTCCAGTCTGCACTGATCTGGTCACTGGGACATTGGGGGCCCCCTGCTCCAGTCTGCCCTGATCTGGTCACTGGGACATTCGGGGCCCCTGCTCCAGTCTGCACTGATCTGATCCCCAGGACATTGGGGGCCCCCTGCTCCAGTCTGCACTGATCTGATCCCCAGGGGCCCCCTCGCCAGGCAGGAATGGGCCCCCTCATGCTACAGTAAACTTACCTGAGCAAATGGGGTAACAATGAGGTCTTCAGTGTGCCTGGGAAA
>NW_017309498.1:30231-37849 GCF_000935625.1 Nanorana parkeri
CACTGATCTGGTCACTGGGACATTAGGGGCCCCCTGCTCCAGTCTACACTGATCTGGTCACTGGGACATTGGGGGCCCCCTGCTCCAGTCTGCACTGATCTGGTCACTGGGACATTAGGGGCCCCTGCTCCAGTCTACACTGATCTGGTCACTGGGACATTGGGGGCCCCCTGCTCCAGTCTACACTGATCTGGTCACTGGGACATTAGGGGCCCCCTGCTCCAGTCTGCACTGATCTGGTCACTGGGACATTGGGGGCCCCCTGCTCCAGTCTGCACTGATCTGGTCACTGGGACATTAGGGGCCCCTGCTCCAGTCTGCACTGATCTGATCCCCAGGACATTGGGGGCCCCCTGCTCCAGTCTGCACTGATCTGATCCCCAGGGGCCCCCTCGCCAGGCAGGAATGGGCCCCCTCATGCTACAGTAAACTTACCTGAGCAAATGGGGTAACAATGAGGTCTTCAGTGTGCCTGGGAAAGGAGAAGAGAAGACATCGGTCAGAACAAAGCTCTAGGAATGCTGGGGGTTGTAGTACAGGAATGCTGGGGGTTGTAGTACAGGAATGCTGGGGGTTGTAGTACAGGAATGCTGGGGGTTGTAGTACAGGAATGCTGGGGGTTGTAGTACAGGAATGCTGGGGGTTGTAGTACAGGAATGCTGGGGGTTTTTTTCACTTTAAACCTAATTAAGTTCTGGAAGACATGAAGAGCCGCCAACCAAAAGCTGAATATCTGTACAACCCGCGGACACTGCCACCAGAACCCCGGTGCTCCATCATACACGTCCCCATTCCGGCTCCGGACCAGCCGGGCTCGTTTCCTCTCCGAGCCTTCCTATTGGTCAATGAGCTTTCCCATCTATATAGAGACGAATGTCTGGGAGGGGCCAACGTATGCATCATAGAGCGCTCCAAGGTTTGGGGTTCCTACGGGGCCACTGTAAAGGATCTGAAATATATTGCAACTCCTCTAGGTCCTGCCCGCACCCCGGAATGGACCCGTCCTGCCCGCACCCCGGAATGGACCCGTCCTGCCCGCACCCCGGAATGGACCCGTCCTGCCCGCACCCCGGAATGGACCCGTCCTGCCCGCACCCCGGAATGGACCCGTCCTGCCCGCACCCCGGAATGGACCCGTCCTGCCCGCACCCCGGAATGGACCCGTCCTGCCCGCACCCCGGAATGGACCCGTCCTGCCCGCACCCCGGAATGGACCCGTCCTGCCCGCACCCCGGAATGGACCCGTCCTGCCCGCACCCCGGAATGGACCCGTCCTGCCCGCACCCCGGAATGGACCCGTCCTGCCCGCACCCCGGAATGGACCCGTCCTGCCCGCACCCCGGAATGGACCCGTCCTGCCCGCACCCCGGAATGGACCCGTCCTGCCCGCACCCCGGAATGGACCCGTCCTGCCCGCACCCCGGAATGGACCCGTCCTGCCCGCACCCCGGAATGGACCCGTCCTGCCCGCACCCCGGAATGGACCCGTCCTGCCCGCACCCCGGAATGGACCCGTCCTGCCCGCACCCCGGAATGGACCCGTCCTGCCCGCACCCCGGAATGGACCCGTCCTGCCCGCACCCCGGAATGGACCCGTCCTGCCCGCACCCCGGAATGGACCCGTCCTGCCCGCACCCCGGAATGGACCCGTCCTGCCCGCACCCCGGAATGGACCCGTCCTGCCCGCACCCCGGAATGGACCCGTCCTGCCCGCACCCCGGAATGGACCCGTCCTGCCCGCACCCCGGAATGGACCCGTCCTGCCCGCACCCCGGAATGGACCCGTCCTGCCCGCACCCCGGAATGGACCCGTCCTGCCCGCACCCCGGAATGGACCCGTCCTGCCCGCACCCCGGAATGGACCCGTCCTGCCCGCACCCCGGAATGGACCCGTCCTGCCCGCACCCCGGAATGGACCCGTCCTGCCCGCACCCCGGAATGGACCCGTCCTGCCCGCACCCCGGAATGGACCCGTCCTGCCCGCACCCCGGAATGGACCCGTCCTGCCCGCACCCCGGAATGGACCCGTCCTGCCCGCACCCCGGAATGGACCCGTCCTGCCCGCACCCCGGAATGGACCCGTCCTGCCCGCACCCCGGAATGGACCCGTCCTGCCCGCACCCCGGAATGGACCCGTCCTGCCCGCACCCCGGAATGGACCCGTCCTGCCCGCACCCCGGAATGGACCCGTCCTGCCCGCACCCCGGAATGGACCCGTCCTGCCCGCACCCCGGAATGGACCCGTCCTGCCCGCACCCCGGAATGGACCCGTCCTGCCCGCACCCCGGAATGGACCCGTCCTGCCCGCACCCCGGAATGGACCCGTCCTGCCCGCACCCCGGAATGGACCCGTCCTGCCCGCACCCCGGAATGGACCCGTCCTGCCCGCACCCCGGAATGGACCCGTCCTGCCCGCACCCCGGAATGGACCCGTCCTGCCCGCACCCCGGAATGGACCCGTCCTGCCCGCACCCCGGAATGGACCCGTCCTGCCCGCACCCCGGAATGGACCCGTCCTGCCCGCACCCCGGAATGGACCCGTCCTGCCCGCACCCCGGAATGGACCCGTCCTGCCCGCACCCCGGAATGGACCCGTCCTGCCCGCACCCCGGAATGGACCCGTCCTGCCCGCACCCCGGAATGGACCCGTCCTGCCCGCACCCCGGAATGGACCCGTCCTGCCCGCACCCCGGAATGGACCCGTCCTGCCCGCACCCCGGAATGGACCCGTCCTGCCCGCACCCCGGAATGGACCCGTCCTGCCCGCACCCCGGAATGGACCCGTCCTGCCCGCACCCCGGAATGGACCCGTCCTGCCCGCACCCCGGAATGGACCCGTCCTGCCCGCACCCCGGAATGGACCCGTCCTGCCCGCACCCCGGAATGGACCCGTCCTGCCCGCACCCCGGAATGGACCCGTCCTGCCCGCACCCCGGAATGGACCCGTCCTGCCCGCACCCCGGAATGGACCCGTCCTGCCCGCACCCCGGAATGGACCCGTCCTGCCCGCACCCCGGAATGGACCCGTCCTGCCCGCACCCCGGAATGGACCCGTCCTGCCCGCACCCCGGAATGGACCCGTCCTGCCCGCACCCCGGAATGGACCCGTCCTGCCCGCACCCCGGAATGGACCCGTCCTGCCCGCACCCCGGAATGGACCCGTCCTGCCCGCACCCCGGAATGGACCCGTCCTGCCCGCACCCCGGAATGGACCCGTCCTGCCCGCACCCCGGAATGGACCCGTCCTGCCCGCACCCCGGAATGGACCCGTCCTGCCCGCACCCCGGAATGGACCCGTCCTGCCCGCACCCCGGAATGGACCCGTCCTGCCCGCACCCCGGAATGGACCCGTCCTGCCCGCACCCCGGAATGGACCCGTCCTGCCCGCACCCCGGAATGGACCCGTCCTGCCCGCACCCCGGAATGGACCCGTCCTGCCCGCACCCCGGAATGGACCCGTCCTGCCCGCACCCCGGAATGGACCCGTCCTGCCCGCACCCCGGAATGGACCCGTCCTGCCCGCACCCCGGAATGGACCCGTCCTGCCCGCACCCCGGAATGGACCCGTCCTGCCCGCACCCCGGAATGGACCCGTCCTGCCCGCACCCCGGAATGGACCCGTCCTGCCCGCACCCCGGAATGGACCCGTCCTGCCCGCACCCCGGAATGGACCCGTCCTGCCCGCACCCCGGAATGGACCCGTCCTGCCCGCACCCCGGAATGGACCCGTCCTGCCCGCACCCCGGAATGGACCCGTCCTGCCCGCACCCCGGAATGGACCCGTCCTGCCCGCACCCCGGAATGGACCCGTCCTGCCCGCACCCCGGAATGGACCCGTCCTGCCCGCACCCCGGAATGGACCCGTCCTGCCCGCACCCCGGAATGGACCCGTCCTGCCCGCACCCCGGAATGGACCCGTCCTGCCCGCACCCCGGAATGGACCCGTCCTGCCCGCACCCCGGAATGGACCCGTCCTGCCCGCACCCCGGAATGGACCCGTCCTGCCCGCACCCCGGAATGGACCCGTCCTGCCCGCACCCCGGAATGGACCCGTCCTGCCCGCACCCCGGAATGGACCCGTCCTGCCCGCACCCCGGAATGGACCCGTCCTGCCCGCACCCCGGAATGGACCCGTCCTGCCCGCACCCCGGAATGGACCCGTCCTGCCCGCACCCCGGAATGGACCCGTCCTGCCCGCACCCCGGAATGGACCCGTCCTGCCCGCACCCCGGAATGGACCCGTCCTGCCCGCACCCCGGAATGGACCCGTCCTGCCCGCACCCCGGAATGGACCCGTCCTGCCCGCACCCCGGAATGGACCCGTCCTGCCCGCACCCCGGAATGGACCCGTCCTGCCCGCACCCCGGAATGGACCCGTCCTGCCCGCACCCCGGAATGGACCCGTCCTGCCCGCACCCCGGAATGGACCCGTCCTGCCCGCACCCCGGAATGGACCCGTCCTGCCCGCACCCCGGAATGGACCCGTCCTGCCCGCACCCCGGAATGGACCCGTCCTGCCCGCACCCCGGAATGGACCCGTCCTGCCCGCACCCCGGAATGGACCCGTCCTGCCCGCACCCCGGAATGGACCCGTCCTGCCCGCACCCCGGAATGGACCCGTCCTGCCCGCACCCCGGAATGGACCCGTCCTGCCCGCACCCCGGAATGGACCCGTCCTGCCCGCACCCCGGAATGGACCCGTCCTGCCCGCACCCCGGAATGGACCCGTCCTGCCCGCACCCCGGAATGGACCCGTCCTGCCCGCACCCCGGAATGGACCCGTCCTGCCCGCACCCCGGAATGGACCCGTCCTGCCCGCACCCCGGAATGGACCCGTCCTGCCCGCACCCCGGAATGGACCCGTCCTGCCCGCACCCCGGAATGGACCCGTCCTGCCCGCACCCCGGAATGGACCCGTCCTGCCCGCACCCCGGAATGGACCCGTCCTGCCCGCACCCCGGAATGGACCCGTCCTGCCCGCACCCCGGAATGGACCCGTCCTGCCCGCACCCCGGAATGGACCCGTCCTGCCCGCACCCCGGAATGGACCCGTCCTGCCCGCACCCCGGAATGGACCCGTCCTGCCCGCACCCCGGAATGGACCCGTCCTGCCCGCACCCCGGAATGGACCCGTCCTGCCCGCACCCCGGAATGGACCCGTCCTGCCCGCACCCCGGAATGGACCCGTCCTGCCCGCACCCCGGAATGGACCCGTCCTGCCCGCACCCCGGAATGGACCCGTCCTGCCCGCACCCCGGAATGGACCCGTCCTGCCCGCACCCCGGAATGGACCCGTCCTGCCCGCACCCCGGAATGGACCCGTCCTGCCCGCACCCCGGAATGGACCCGTCCTGCCCGCACCCCGGAATGGACCCGTCCTGCCCGCACCCCGGAATGGACCCGTCCTGCCCGCACCCCGGAATGGACCCGTCCTGCCCGCACCCCGGAATGGACCCGTCCTGCCCGCACCCCGGAATGGACCCGTCCTGCCCGCACCCCGGAATGGACCCGTCCTGCCCGCACCCCGGAATGGACCCGTCCTGCCCGCACCCCGGAATGGACCCGTCCTGCCCGCACCCCGGAATGGACCCGTCCTGCCCGCACCCCGGAATGGATGGGGTGGTCGGTGGGTCACACATTTCTCTATCAGTGGCTTCCTTTGCCGTGTCTGTAGCCGCGGAGTCGTCCTTTAGTGGGCGGTGAAGCCAATTGTGACACCGGTATCGGGATAAACATAACGTGGGATTTGGTTGTGCCGTCTGCCGGGGAAATGAGATTGAAGCCCACAGAGGGGGGACACGGAGGGGGGACACGGACGTCACCGCCACACGAAGCAGCTTTACTAAATGATGGTTTTAAGGCTTCACATCTGGAGAGGGATCCACGTCAATGGGACGGCTGTGGCGGAGGGGGGATTAGCGGCAGACAAAGGTCAGCGGAGGGAAGAGAACAGAGGAGCCATTCAGAGCCCTCCAGTCCGCCCGGCACGGGCCGGTCCACAGCCACGTCTTCCAGCACCAACAATCGTGGCATGACACAGGATCCTCACAGTGCCACTGCTGCCAAAACACTTGTCCTCGAGGGGGAGAGACACGTTACCATCTGCCAGAGCCCATCCCGTAAGGGGGCACCTCCCCCACTGACCCCCAATGTAAGGGGCACCTCCCCCACTGACCCCCAATGTAAGGGGCACCTCCCCCACTGACCACCAATGTAAGGGGCACCTCCCCCACTGACCCCCAATGTAAGGGGCACCTCCCCCACTGACCCCCAATGTAAGGGGCACCTCCCCCACTGACCACCAATGTAAGGGGCACCTCCCCCACTGACCCCCAATATAAGGAGCACCTCCCCCACTGACCCCCAATATAAGGGGCACCTCCCCCACTGACCACCAATGTGAGGGGACATGTTTCCTGTCTTCATTGTTACATGTAAAACGTGGTGATCACGTTACTATACCACGCGCTGTAGGGATCATATCTAGAAGGGGGGGGAGGGGGTCCCATCATGTATTTGAAGGGTTCGCATTGGCTGACCGGATGCCTATGAGGGGCCCCCACCATCCCTGTGCTGAGTTCCCGGGTCTGTACCCCCGCTGTGCCCATTATGAGGGGCCCCCCCACCATCCCTGTGCTGAGTTCCCGGGTCTGCACACCCGCTGTGCCCATTATGAGGGGCTCCCACCATCCCTGTGCCCATTATGAGGGGCCCCCACCATCCCTGTGCTGAGTTCCCGGGTCTGTACCCCCGCTGTGCCCATAATGAGGGGGCCCCCCACCATCCCTGTGTTAGTTTCTATGACGACGGTCTACAGTACTGAACATCAGGCTCGGCCGGCCCTCCGGAGTGATGGCAGAGTCACACACATGTGCATTGCGGTGCACATACACTATAGCGCACCCTCCCATGAATGACACCGCATACAATAAACACACACAAAAGGTGTGATGGGACCTACGTGGATTCCATGCAACCATGGCAACCGTAGACACTCTGGTAAGAAGATATATATACACAAGGTGGACTCAATAGATCAGGAAGGCTGACCGCAGCTTGCGGCTGCAAATGGCGGCTCCCCGCCGATCCCCGTCCCCGGGAAACAATCACATATAACCTGAGAGGGGAAGGAAATCCCATGAAGCTCTCGGTGGGCCCGACGTGTCCCCGTGATTGGCTCATGCGACTCCCCACACCTCATGTCACATGACCCCTCCTGGGTGTCCGGCTTGTCGTGTTTGCCGTGTGTTCCCCTATGCACACATTCCGATGACTGATTAACAAACGGCCTCATTAATAACGGTCACGCGTGACTTCTGGGACGCGCCGCACAATGCGCCGGCTGTTGTGTCGCCAACACACACAACGAGTGCGAACAACAAACCTCTGAAAGGAATCCTCCACCTGAGAAAACAGAACCCGTCCCCCGACACCAACCCACTGAGGCCCTCGCTTCAGGCGCAGCCAGGGCCCGGCCACTGTTGTCATGGTGAGCACATGGCGCCATTGGCAACAGGGGCGCCAGGCGGCCAACACAGCCGCGGCTCGGCAGGGAGGAGAGGAGCGGCATGGGCTCCGGCTTCTCCTCGGATCCCCGCTGCTCCTCCCCCCCCTGTAC
>NW_017309498.1:51655-52523 GCF_000935625.1 Nanorana parkeri
CACAGCGCGGAGACAGCGGCACACACACAGAGCGCGCAATGTATACAAGTCGTCACCAACCCCGACCAGAGACACGCTGTGTATACAATCCCAACTTCCTGAGCAATCACAGAGTACTGCGCCACGGCCCGGGGGAGCTGCATGCGACGGATCCATCCATCGGACACGTATGTCAACCTGACGTGACCGTTGGTGACCGCGTGGAAGGGAATTGGCGGATCGGGCCGGCAGCAGAGATGATCCCTCCTACTCCCCAAGATGGCGGAGTGCGGGCGCCCGGACGCGGTGACAGTTTCGGGTGAATCACATTTCCGGCTCCACAAAAGGTCGATGAAATAACTGACGGAAAATGTTCGGCCGAACGGTGACCGCAGCCGATCCGCTGCATGCGCCGGTCACGGATTAGGTCAGCGGCTCCCCCTTCTTAGAATACAATAGCCTCAGCAGGAGATTGTTCCATTGACAACGCACAGGCGAGGTATGAGAGGCAAGTGGCAGGACGGGAAGGAATCTCCTCTCTGGATGCTCCGGATACAGAGATCCCTATTCAGTCCCTACTGATCCCTCTGTGATAAGGGACTCCGGCCGTGTCCTCCCCTCCCATTGGTAGAGAGACAGAGTGTGTATGAGACCCCCCCCTCCCCCTTTACCCTGAGGGTGGCACACCGCACCCAGATGTCAGAATGCCCCCGGGGGCCACAGTGATAAAGGGCCCGTCTACCGCCGACAACACGTCCCATAATACCGCCCACCACGCGTCCCATAATACCGCCCACCACGCGTCCCATAATACGCCCACCACGCGTCCCATAATACCGCCCACCACGCGTCCCATAATACCGCCCACCACGCGTCCCATAATACGCCC
>NW_017309498.1:56011-59802 GCF_000935625.1 Nanorana parkeri
CACAGACCCCCGCACAGCCCACCACAGACCCCCGCACAGCCCACCACAGACCCCCGACGCAGCACAGCCCACATGTTTGGGGAGGGGTCATTTTATTTTGTCTGGAGTGCGGCTTTAACTGACCTCTGTAGCTGAAGACACCGCGGAGCGAGTCATCCTCAAAGCTTACAAGACATCTGGTGAAGTGACGTCGGTCCAGTCTCAGCACTCTGCTCTCTCCCCTCTTCCGGTGCACCCGGCGGTGACGTCACCCGGCAGAGCGCGTGCGGCCGGCGGAACGCCTGGAACTGGAAACCAGTCATTAGAGTGGAGACACCAGTCCCTCCCAGTCTGCGCTCATCCCACCTGCTGGGACCGGCCAAACCACAGAGCGGCGTGTTCTCAGCTCCGGACATACAAAGTACACGGGATGATAGATGACACGGAGTGTGCCGTGTACACGCGTGTTCTAAAAACACACAGAAACTGGAAATGTCACAAAATATTCTCTGAAACACAATTTTGTTGCGTGGGCGCAAAGGGGGTGGAGCAACGAGTTGTTACAATGTATCACAATCTCCCTTCATTTTATAATGTCACAAAGTATCACTTCATTCAGACGTGTGCGCAGCGGGTTCCGAGCCGTGTAACATGCACACGTATGACGTGCTTGCGTTGGACCTGCGTTCATCAATACACCGGATGTGAATGAGCCCCTAAAGACCACCAATGAGTGACCGGTGATGAATGGCGGCGCACCCCAAACCCGCTGTCACCGACACCCCATCCCTGCAGCCACAAAGGGGGCGGAGCGTGCCCCTGCTGCAACTGATTGGGCCAGGAGGGGGGCGTGTCAGTTTTGCAGGAGGTTGGGGTACTCCAGCGATCACGCCAACCCCCCCGCACATGACTATTAGCGGCCGGCTTACACACGTGTGCACGCTGACGCGACTATACAATATCACGAGGTGGCTTCAGCCCGCGCTCAGTATATCTGCACCACCGGAGGTGCGAACGCTAATCTGCGTCAGTATTCTGGACGCCCGGCGCCTGCGGTGTGATGGAAACCAGATATTTATTCAGGGAGAAGTCACACGGCGCGCCATGCTCATTGTAAATGTCGCCACACTAAAAATAGGTCGGGACGCGTCTGTGGCGCGGTCAGCGTCCAGGTTGGGAATGCGTCTGTGGCGCGGTCAGCGTCCAGGTCGGGACGCGTCTGTGATGAGGTCAGCGTCCAGGTTGGGAATGCGTCTGTGGCGCGGTCAGCGTCCAGGTTGGGAATGAGTCTGTGGCGCGGTCAGCGTCCAGGTCGGGACGCGTCTGTGGGGAGGTCGGGACGCGTCTGTCGGGAGGTCGGGACGCGTCTGTCGGGAGGTCGGGACGCGTCTGTGGCGCGGTCAGCGTCCAGGTCGGGACGCGTCTGTGGCGCGGTCAGCGTCCAGGTCGGGACGCGTCTGTGGCGCGGTCAGCGTCCAGGTCGGGACGCGTCTGTGGCGCGGTCAGCGCACATTTTGGGAATCGCTTCATCCTATTGGAGGCAGCCTCTATACCCGGAGACGACATCGGTGGCTCGCAGAGTAACGCCGCAGACCATCGCACCGCGGTCGCCTCCCCCATTTACATGATAACTAAGAATGAATCTCATTGGATACGCACTCCTTCCACTGGAAACATGTGACCCGCCCCCGAGCAACACAGACAGTCCGTCCTTCAGACAGATCCAATTTAAAATTTGACGCAACAACCCAACCAACCAACCGATCCCGGAGTGGGGGGCCCAGCATGTGATGGGGTGCCATGGAGGGGCCCCTTCTATATACAGCTCTGTATGAAGGACTAAACTCCAGCAAAACTTCTGCCGCTCCCGAGGAACTACATCTAGCTCGGTCGGCATGCTGGGAGTTGTAGTTCCTCTGCAGACACAGACCGATCCCACATTACAATGCTCATTGCTGAGCACCACGCTACGGACTATGTCGGCGCCACGCCGGGAGGACGAGAACTAACCTGACGGACTTGACCAGCCGGTGCTTCTTGATGTCCTCCTCGCTGAAGGAGAAATGCATGCTGGGCTTTCTTGGGACCCGCAGGGTGCCCCGGCTTCTGGAGGGCATAGGTCGGATGGGGGAGGGGGCCGGTCCTCGGTGTCACGGGACGGTAATAAAGTCCTGTGGCGAGCAGTGACCGGGAGGCGCGCACACAGCCTGCAGAGTGCAGCACACAGCCCCCTCCGGACAGCCGCGGCTACAAGTCCTGGAAGTGGATTAGAGTGGAGGACGGAGGTCTCATTACGTAAGAGGCGACTCCACCATGCTTAACCCTTCCGCTACTGACTGGCCGTCCTATACCAGGGGCCCCCGGGGGCCCCACAGACACCGAGCTGCATTCCTCCGTCACTAAACTCCGAACATTCACCTGCCGGGTGTCCGGCGTCTGTCCCTGCCCCTCCATGCAGATGTGAGATCCCTGCCCCTCCATGCAGATGTGAGATCCCTGCCCCTCCATGCAGATGTGAGATCCCTGCCCCTCCATGCAGATGTGAGATCCCTGCCCCTAAACTCCGAACATTCACCTGCCGGGTGTCCGGCGTCTGTCCCTGCCCCTCCATGCAGATGTGAGATCCCTGCCCCTCCATGCAGATGTGAGATCCCTGCCCCTCCATGCAGATGTGAGATCTCTGCCCCCCCCCATGCAGATGTGAGATCCCTGCCCCTCCATGCAGATGTGAGATCCCTGCCCCTCCATGCAGATGTGAGATGGAGGGGGAGCTTACAGAGGGCTGTCTCCCCTCCCCCATGTGACACCGATGGGCCAATCATCCAGTCAGAGCTTACACAGGGCTGTCTCCCCTCCCCCATGTGACACTGTGTGGGTGCGTTATACACACATTGCTGTGGGGTGAGGTCTGGGGAGGGGGAGGGGTCACCTGCTTAGGGGGGCAGAGGGGCCCTAAAAACCGAAATATCATCTAGTACAGAAAGTTGAAGTGATCGTCTTGATTGGCTGAGATTTTCGGGGGTCTCCGCCCCTTTCCTCGGGATTGAAGGGAATGACCGATGACGACTCCACTGAACATACGACGACATGTGAGGGGAACACGGGACACGTGTGCGGGGAAAGGTGTGTACTCAATGCTGCACATTCCGGGCCCTCGGCAGGATCTCACGCTCCAAGCTTTACTGCCAGCCACAGAGTGGGCGTGGTTTCCAGTCGGTGACTCCGCCCACCACGGAGCTCAGGGCTGGGAGTGCAGCTGTCAGTGTCACCTCTTCATTCACATGGCGCCAACGTAGTCTGTGGCCCCGCACACACACAGACCCAACACCTTCCACGGGCGGGAACTGCACCCGACGCCTGCGGCGCTGCAAGGCAAAGGTGCCATCCACAGACCTCAATAGCTTCACATTCCGGAAACTGGACCTGAGTATCAGCCAATCAGATCGCAGCGATCAAAGCAGAACCTCCCATTGTATAACGCCATCTGTATTTTAGCCCCCCTGCCAGTGAAGTCCGCCTTCCTGTGATGGGGTGACAACCATGCTGCACTGTTGTTGAATTCAGAGCAGAGTTGTCACCCTCAGGTAGGCGGTGCCTGATTGCACTACAGTGGAAGGAGAAGATGTTGCAGGGGGCGTGGCTATCAGCATTGTCACTAATGATTCGCAAGCTTGTCAATCAGCACCTGGACACTTCTAGCCCCGCCCACTGCATTCTGGATTGACAGCTGTGCTTCCGTTACTGAGCTCCTCCCACTGTGAGCTGCAGTGCCTGGGAGGGGGAGGAGTGAGACACGAAGGGGGATGGGGGGG
>NW_017309498.1:60389-63015 GCF_000935625.1 Nanorana parkeri
GATAGATGGGGGAGCGACTTTCGCGGGCAGTGTGCACTCTTGCGCACCTCGGGTCGTGCGGCTTTCGTCTTCCGAGCACGCCACCAACCCGCCGAAAGTCGTAGGATAATCGTCAGGTGAATGGGTGTCCTAAGTCACCTGTGTTTATTTCAGCTTGAGTTACTGAGCTCGGTAAACAACAGGCTACAAGAGATGCGGAGCGCAGAGATGATAGGAAGGCGGAGCGCAGAGATGATAAGAAGGCGGAGCTCAGAGATGATAGGAAGGCGGAGCGCAGAGATGATAGGAAGGCGGAGCGCAGAGATGATACGAAGGCGGAGCTCAGAGATGATAGGAAGGCGGAGCGCAGAGATGATAGGAAGGCGGAGCTCAGAGATGATACGAAGGCGGAGCTCAGAGATGATACGAAGGCGGAGCTCAGAGATGATACGAAGGCGGAGCTCAGAGGTGATACGAAGGCGGAGCTCAGAGGTGATACGAAGGCGGAGCTCAGAGGTGATACGAAGGCGGAGCTCAGAGATGATACGAAGGCGGAGCTCAGAGATGATAGGAAGGCGGAGCTCAGAGATGATACGAAGGCGGAGCTCAGAGGTGATACGAAGGCGGAGAGCAGAGATAATACGAAGGCGGAGCACAGAGGTGATACGAAGGCGGAGCTCAGAGATGATACGAAGGCGGAGCGCAGAGATGATAGGAAGGGGGAGCGCAGAGATGATAGGAAGGGGGAGCGCAGAGATGATAGGAAGGGGGAGCGCAGAGATGATAGGAAGGGGGAGCGCAGAGATGATAGGAAGGGGGAGCGCAGAGATGATAGGAAGGGGGAGCGCAGAGATGATAGGAAGGGGGAGCGCAGAGATGATAGGAAGGGGGAGCGCAGAGATGATAGGAAGGGGGAGCGCAGAGATGATAGGAAGGGGGAGCGCAGAGATGATAGGAAGGGGGAGCGCAGAGATGATAGGAAGGGGGAGCGCAGAGATGATAGGAAGGGGGAGCGCAGAGATGATAGGAAGGGGGAGCGCAGAGATGATAGGAAGGGGGAGCGCAGAGATGATAGGAAGGGGGAGCGCAGAGATGATAGGAAGGGGGAGCGCAGAGATGATAGGAAGGGGGAGCGCAGAGATGATAGGAAGGGGGAGCGCAGAGATGATAGGAAGGGGGAGCGCAGAGATGATAGGAAGGGGGAGCGCAGAGATGATAGGAAGGGGGAGCGCAGAGATGATAGGAAGGGGGAGCGCAGAGATGATAGGAAGGGGGAGCGCAGAGATGATAGGAAGGGGGAGCGCAGAGATGATAGGAAGGGGGAGCGCAGAGATGATAGGAAGGGGGAGCGCAGAGATGATAGGAAGGGGGAGCGCAGAGATGATAGGAAGGGGGAGCGCAGAGATGATAGGAAGGGGGAGCGCAGAGATGATAGGAAGGGGGAGCGCAGAGATGATAGGAAGGGGGAGCGCAGAGATGATAGGAAGGGGGAGCGCAGAGATGATAGGAAGGGGGAGCGCAGAGATGATAGGAAGGGGGAGCGCAGAGATGATAGGAAGGGGGAGCGCAGAGATGATAGGAAGGGGGAGCGCAGAGATGATAGGAAGGGGGAGCGCAGAGATGATAGGAAGGGGGAGCGCAGAGATGATAGGAAGGGGGAGCGCAGAGATGATAGGAAGGGGGAGCGCAGAGATGATAGGAAGGGGGAGCGCAGAGATGATAGGAAGGGGGAGCGCAGAGATGATAGGAAGGGGGAGCGCAGAGATGATAGGAAGGGGGAGCGCAGAGATGATAGGAAGGGGGAGCGCAGAGATGATAGGAAGGGGGAGCGCAGAGATGATAGGAAGGGGGAGCGCAGAGATGATAGGAAGGGGGAGCGCAGAGATGATAGGAAGGGGGAGCGCAGAGATGATAGGAAGGCGGAGCGCAGAGGTGATAGGAAGGCGGAGCTCAGAGATGAAAGGAAGGCGGAGCTCAGAGGTGATACGAAGGTTGGGGCAGATATACACATAGGGGGAAGAGCTCCACCTGGTGGCTGGATGAAGGAACACAACGAAGGGAATCTATCAAATCCGGAGCAGCTGAGCACGGCAACCAATCAGCATCCACCTTTCATTTTCAAAGCTTACCTGAACACACTGGAGAGAGAAGCTGATTGGTTGCCGTGGGCGGCTGCTCCGGATTTGACAAATTCCCCCCAATGTTCATTTTATATATTTACTGGAAACAATATTCTATTACACTAGATGCACCGATACCGAGTACCGATACTTCTCACCCCCGAGACTAGGCGGCGGCTGTCATGTGTGAGGATCACGCGGGATTTCTACATCTCTGTTACAATGTATCATTGTGTTTTATAAATATTCGGGACGCACCAACACCAGCACTGCGAGTACCGAGACATTGTTGCTTAGTGTCATGTGACAGTTTTTCTAGAACAATGCAGACTGATGATATCAGGACAGTGGTGGAGCGCCAGAGCCCGGCACTGGTACTGTACTATGTCTGCAGTCTCTGACCTCCTCCTGTACTATGTCTGCAGTCTCTGACCATCTCCTGTACTATGTCTGCAGTCTCTGACCTCCTCCTGTACTATGTCTGCAGTCTCTGACCTCCTCCTGTACTATGTCTGCAGTCTCTGACC
>NW_017309498.1:63318-64133 GCF_000935625.1 Nanorana parkeri
GAAGGCGGAGCTCAGAGATGATACGAAGGCGGAGCTCAGAGGTGATAGGAAGGCGGAGCTCAGAGATGATACGAAGGCGGAGCTCAGAGATGATACGAAGGCGGAGCTCAGAGGTGATACGAAGGCGGAGCTCAGAGATGATACGAAGGCGGAGCTCGGGGATGATAGGAAGGCGGAGCTCAGAGATGATACGAAGGCGGAGCTCAGAGGTGATAGGAAGGCGGAGCTCAGAGATGAAAGGAAGGCGGAGCTCAGAGGTGATACGAAGGTTGGGGCAGATATACACATAGGGGGAAGAGCTCCACCTGGTGGCTGGATGAAGGAACACAACGAAGGGAATCTATCAAATCCGGAGCAGCTGAGCACGGCAACCAATCAGCATCCACCTTTCATTTTCAAAGCTTACCTGAACACACTGGAGAGAGAAGCTGATTGGTTGCCGTGGGCGGCTGCTCCGGATTTGACAAATTCCCCCCAATGTTCATTTTATATATTTACTGGAAACAATATTCTATTACACTAGATGCACCGATACCGAGTACCGATACTTCTCACCCCCGAGACTAGGCGGCGGCTGTCATGTGTGAGGATCACGCGGGATTTCTACATCTCTGTTACAATGTATCATTGTGTTTTATAAATATTCGGGACGCACCAACACCAGCACTGCGAGTACCGAGACATTGTTGCTTAGTGTCATGTGACAGTTTTTCTAGAACAATGCAGACTGATGATATCAGGACAGTGGTGGAGCGCCAGAGCCCGGCACTGGTACTGTACTATGTCTGCAGTCTCTGACCTCCTCCTGTACTATG
>NW_017309499.1:0-1308 GCF_000935625.1 Nanorana parkeri
AATGTAAGGAGCATTCTTCCCACTGACCCCCAATGTAATGATGCCGTGTGTAATCGGCTACATAGGTTTGGTCCCCATTATGGAAGGATGCCGTGTGTAATAGGCTACATAGGTAGAGTCCCCGTTATGGAAGGATGCCGTGTGTAATAGGCTACATAGGTAGAGTCCCCGTTATGGAAGGATGCCGTGTGTAATAGGCTACATAGGTAGAGTCCCCGTTATGGAAGGATGCCGTGTGGAATAGGCTACATAGGTAGAGTCCCCGTTATGGAAGGATGCCGTGTGTAATAGGCTACATAGGTAGAGTCCCCGTTATGGAAGGATGCCGTGTGTAATAGGCTACATAGGTAGAGTCCCCGTTATGGAAGGATGCCGTGTGTAATAGGCTACATAGGTTGGGTCCCCATTATGGAAGGATACCGTGTGTAATAGGCTACATAGGTTGGGTCCCCATTATGGAAGGATGCCGTGTGTAATAGGCTACATGGATAGAGTCCCCGTTATGGAAGGATACCGTGTGTAATAGGCTACATAGGTTGAGTCCCCGTTATGGAAGGATGCCCTTCGGTTCTCCATACACTGTATTCCTACATCTCTGTGACCACTGAGACTTGTGTAGACTTCCATCGGTGGGAGATTACAGCTCGTTCCATTTATAGGGAGGATCTGAGGAGGCCTCTTGATAATAGAACTGGTGACTTGTTGATGGTGGGGTGGCGGGGCAGTGCCACCAGACATGGAGCATGGTTACCACTCATGTCCAACAGAGGCCATGTTTGGTTGTCTTTAATGAGCAGAAAGTGGACAGCTCGTGTGTGCTTGGGTAAGCTGAGTTCTCATAGATGGGTGCTCCTTCATGAGGGGCTGGGGCCCTGCGTACAATGGTCTGTCTGCCATGTTGAAGGGACGGAGAGGGGGAGCCCACAGGAGCAATATCAGGAAAAGTCAGTCACAATGGTCACCACGACACAGAATAAGGTGAATCTGGTCGGCAGGTTCACATTAAAACCTGACAGGAGTCTCAACCCCACCTCAACACTCAATCCAAATCTGAAAAAAAAAGATCCTTTATACTTTAACCAGAGCTAAGTGCTTAGTTTTCTACCTTTTATTATTATTATTATTATTTTAACTACACACCCTTATTTTATTTTTTTTTAATAGAAAATCTAAAATGGCTGCTACCAACTGTGCTAGGCGACAGCTCCCCTTTAAGAAACAAAATGGCGGCCGGTCGCCATTTTTTTGGTAGTCTATTTCCCCCCCCCCCCGTCACGTTTCAGAGGCGCGTGGCGTCACTCGGTCTCG
>NW_017309499.1:1543-1937 GCF_000935625.1 Nanorana parkeri
AGCGGAGGAGGGAGCAAATCACCGCCAGAGAGGAGAGATTCAAACACAAACAAGTGTATGGGCCCAGCGCCGGACACAGGCTCCCCCGCCCAGCCGTAGACACAGGCCGCACGCCGCCTCCTTCTTCCTCGCCGCCGACAGCGCCTTCCGGCCTCTCCTCCCGTCACCGAGCTCACCATGTCCCGCTCCAACAGGCAGACGGAGTACAAGTGCGGGGACCTGGTCTTCGCCAAGATGAAGGGCTACCCGCACTGGCCGGCCCGGGTGAGTCTCCAGCATGGGGCCTACTGGGGGGAGGCGGGAGTTCCTGACCTCTGTGGAGGCCTGGGGGGTATTATATAATGGGGTCCTTGACTACGAGGGGGGTCAGGCGGTATTATATAATTGAGGCCTG
>NW_017309499.1:3780-4052 GCF_000935625.1 Nanorana parkeri
GCTGTGAGGGGGGGCCAGGGGGTATTATACAATGGAGGCCTGGACTGAGGGGGGGTCCAGGGGGTATTATATAATGGAGGCCTGGACTGTGAGGGGGGTATTGTATAGGTAGGGGTATATTTCATGCTGTAACAGTCTTACACTGGGGGCCTGACCTCCTCTGCCCCTATAATACTGTGATAGGTAACAATGTATCAGGGATGTATTATCTGTTACATTGTATTGTGTTCTGTCAGTCTAATAGGTGATCAGGGAGGTATTATATAATGGGG
>NW_017309499.1:4082-4382 GCF_000935625.1 Nanorana parkeri
TGTGGGAGCATGTACCCCCCCCCCCATCACCTATACAATATTATACATGACACTGCAATGTTGTAGATGGCACCAGGCACGCTCTTATAATGGAGGCCCGGCCTCTCCTCTCTATAGCACTGTGTAGGTGATCAGGGATGCATTCTTATACTGTTGCCTTGGCTGCCTCTGCCACCTATAACCTGCACTGTAACCTATAGCAGCGTGCAGTTCTTTATGTTGCTCTTCTGTTATACTTGTACTGTCGGGGGGTGTGTGTGTTTCTTTAACACTATAGTAGTGACTTGGCATACCCCCCCC
>NW_017309499.1:4396-4741 GCF_000935625.1 Nanorana parkeri
CCCATGTACTGTCCCGTGGGGCACTGTGTAGGTGAGTTGGGACCAGTTCTATGTACTGTTAGATTGCCGACAGCATGCTGGGACTTGTAGTTCTGTATTGGTATAGAATGCTGAGGGCTCCCCAGTTCATTACAGCGGAATGTAAACTACAAGCTGGGTGCTGAACTATAAAGGGGAATCTGCGGACTGAGGCATGCGGTTTGTGGCTGCCTCCTTCGTGCTCGTGTCCTGTGTTGTTGCTGCCTCCTGCGTGCTTGTGTTGTGGCTGCCTCCTGCGTGCTTGTGTTGTGGCTGCCTCCTGCGTGCTCGTGTTGTGGCTGCCTCCTGCGCTGTCGCTGCCTCCTG
>NW_017309499.1:5171-7016 GCF_000935625.1 Nanorana parkeri
AATGTTGGATGGCTGCACGCTGCGGGTTGTCTGACTAGCTGAGGAACACGTGCGGTGTCTGGCTGCAGACCCTTATCAGCATTTGTAGTTTCCTGCTCTCATCCCACCTCTCACATGGGCCGTAGAGGAACCCCCGAGCGCACGTCAAACAGCTTCACCTAATGTTCTGAGTTGGGTCATGTGACACATGGCACAGGTAGTGACCGTTGTGGGGGCACAGGAAGTGACCGTTGTGGGGGCACAGGAGGCAACCATAGGTACTCTTACCCAGATTGGGGCTGATATGTGACAGGGGCTTCCTCCAGTGTACATTTGGCACAGGAAGTGACCATTGTGGGGGCACAGGAAGTGACCATAGGTACTCTTACCCAGATTGGGGCTGGTATGTGAGGAGATTTCCCTCCAGTGCTCACTTGGCACAGGAAGTGACCATTGTGGGGGCACAGGAAGTGACCGTTGTGGGGGCACAGGAAGTGACCATAGGTACTCTTAGCCAGATTGGGGCTGATATGTGAGGGGCTTCCTCCAGTGTACATTTGGCACAGGAAGTGACCATTGTGGGGGCACAGGATGTAGCTATAGGTACTCTTACCCAGATTGCGACTGATGTAAGGGGTCTACCTCCAGTGCTCACTTGGCTCGGGAAGTGACCATTGTGTGGGCTCGGGAAGTGACCATTGTGTGGGCTCGGGAAGTGACCATTGTGTGGGCTCGGGAAGTGACCATTGTGTGGGCTCGGGAAGTGACCATTGTGTGGGCTCGGGAAGTGACCATTGTGGGGGCTCGGGATGTAGCTATAGGTACTCTTACCCAGATTGGGGCTGATATGTGAGGGCATTAGGGATTGCAAGCAGTTAGGTTTCAGTTTCCCGTAGGTGCGCTCCAACAGATCATACTATCAGACGTAACACGCGTGTGCATAACATGAGCGGTCACAACTTGCAGCGTCACTATAAATCAACATAAATGACAAGGCAAGTGCTCTCTTAAAAGTAGTCCTGTGTCCGTCCCCAGGCCTGGGAGGAGCTTCTTGGGAGAATTCTCCCTCCTTACCTGCAGCAGACTGATGACATTTTCGCAGTCTTTTCGCCAGTTGTCACTCGCTGAATAATGTAACCGCCCAGCCCCGTTCATTGTTGTGCTGTGGCAGCGTGCACATTGGCGCACTGTGATAAACCGCATGTTTATCTGCACTTATATGTGTGTAATTTGGTGCAGTAGGCGGCCCTGGCTCAGCAGAACCCGTGTTGATACGCAGAAGAACGCACATGTGGTATCGCAGCCAACCGTATGAAAGGGAGCAGGGGCTGATCTGCGTGAGACAATGCGGGTGCGCACATCTAGATTTGTCATCTGTGACATGTCTAATGCCCGGTGCCAGTCTCCTCCAGAGAAAGGAACGTTCTACCCTGATACATACGTGTGCATATTACTCGTGCACTTTTTTTACTGGCAGTAAACGTGTATCTGGGCCTACGTGGTAAATCTGACTCGGTGACCCAGCTCACTATCGTGCAATGCGTCATCTAAACGCACTTCCTTGTGTTTCAGGCATATTTGTTCATTCCGGCTCATAATTCATGTCTTCAGATCTTCTATCGGGGGTCCCGGACACTAAGTACATCTGAGGATGCTGCGCATGTGGTGTTCATGTGTGTACCAGCATTCAAAATCGGTTACATTTGCAGCGCCGAGGCTCTCCGGGAATGTCAGGGATGCGTTTTGTAGCCTAAACTTATCCACATATGTCATCTATCACAGCTCACCGGTCCTGAGATGTGGCGGCTGCATTTGTTTTCCCCTTTCCCCTTGTGATCCTGCCAGTAACACATAGGGTTCCCCCCC
>NW_017309499.1:8023-8916 GCF_000935625.1 Nanorana parkeri
GTGCAATGTGTGAATGTTAAATCCTTCCAGCCCGGGGGGTGCTCAGTCCCGGGGGGGGTCCATCTTGTCCGAGAGGTACAAAGGTCTCTCCTTGGATCCTCTGTTTTCAGGGACTCATTGCCTATGCAGACAGCCGGGCTGTAGTAAAACATGGCGGTGCAGCACTAATTTTGTACACTTCAGTCACAGGTTTGGTGGCACGCTTCCACATTTTAACCAATCGGCCGGGGGTTGGCTCCACCTCCTAGCCCCGCCCCCTTCCTGACACTAATCCTCCGAGCAATTCGTAGGGTAAACCTTGTAGGGAGAGCACGTGTAATGAGCGAGTGAAAGCTCCGATGGTTGGCTATAATGACTGTGCATAGCAGGATGATGCAAGTATAGAGGTCGGGGGGTGGGCAATGCTGGCCCCTCCCAGCTTTGGAGTCTTGCAATGCCTGATGGGACTTGTGGTTCCACAACAATTGGAGGGTCCGGAGTTCCGGACCCCGGTGGCTAGATTGTCCAAAGCGGGCCGTACACTGAGGCATAGGAGGAAGGCCCACAATTCGGCATTAACTATTCTGCCAGCCCTCTGAGGGCACACGGCCATAGCTGGCAGAATAATAGCCCAATCCCCCTTCCTCTGGCTCTTACCTGGTCTCCCCTACGTGTGGTCTGTCCCTCGATGTCCTTGCCTATGATACAGGTTATGGGGTCTGCTTTGTACTTGCTGACCAGAGCATAGGGCGGGAAGAAGTTTCGGGTGCCAGCCTGCAGGGAGTTGGTGAGACCGGGGGGTCAGGGAAGTCCTTGACCCAGGTACCCTGGACCTAAATGGACATTTAACCCTTTTATTGTGTTTGATTTTTGCAGATGAGCTTCCCTTGGCACACCTCGCATCTATATGAGTG
>NW_017309499.1:9813-10971 GCF_000935625.1 Nanorana parkeri
ATGTAACCCCCTGTCTACTATACAGAAGGTCACGTTCTGTCCCTGGCCGCCAGTTTCTGTGTATGTAAAAGGTCCTGCTGGATTCCCAGGAATGCACAATGCAGCCCAGTCCCCGGCGCTGCTCCCTGCCTGACCTCCTTTCCAGCGGCGTGTGCACCCAGGCTGACAGCTCGCTATGGTGTATGTGCAGCGTGTCAGAATAACACGGATTGAGTGCAGTCACCCTGGATTATGTGCTGCGCGGCTGCCTCCTTATCTCTCATCGCTGTGGAAGCTCAACTGTTAGTCTGTCATGTTGGCTGGAGCTGCGAGCTCTGGGAACACAGACACATCCTAACCACTTGTAATAACGGGAGGGCGAGCCAAGAATGGCTGCTGAGCTTCAGCTTCCGGGCCGAACACTCGTACGCTGGGCATGGGTCTCGTACGCTGGGCATGGGTCTCGTACGCAGTAGATTGCTGATTGATCATTTGCTGACCAGTTGCCGGTGGACACTACAAATGGCTTTCTCAACATTCCGCAGCCATGGTCTAGTACAGTGGTGGCGAACCTTGGCTCTCCAGCTGTGCCAAAACTACAAATCCCAACATGCATCTACCTCTGGGAGTTGTGGCTGTCAGAGCCTTGCAATGCCTCATGGGACTTGTAGTTCCAAAACAGCCGGAGTGCCACTGGTCTAGTATCTGGAAGCCGGTCTAGAGCAATAATGTGCAATAAACACTGCACATGCTGTATGTAGACAGGAAGTGGCTGAAGTAGGCTGATCTCTGGTCCAGGACAGGAAGTGGCTGAAGTAGGCTGATCTCTGGTCCAGGACAGGAAGTGGCTGAAGTAGGCTGATCTCTGGTCCAGGACAGGAAGTGGCTGAAGTAGGCTGATCTCTGAAATATGTCCCCGTGCTTGTTCCTCAGTCTGAAGGCTTTCTAACTTTTCTTGCTCTCCTCCCCCAGATTTCAGTTTTAGGTTTGCAGTGTCACGATGGCCGTTTTAGTCGGCGTCTTTCCTTTTCCTGGCTGTGGCTTCTATCGCCGTCCATAATATACTTGTGCCTTGTCTAGTATGATTGGTGCAACGCCAACAGGAAGCTGATATTTTATTAGTGTTGTAAAAGCCGTAATCGTGTTCATAGCGGCTGAGCTCGGGCATGTTGTGTTTTG
>NW_017309499.1:11626-12721 GCF_000935625.1 Nanorana parkeri
GGCGGGTGTGTGAGGAGTCCCCCGGGGGGCGGGTGTGAGGAGCCCCCCGGTCCTGGTTTTCTGCGTCAGTGGAGCCGGTTGCTGGATTGGGCAGCCTGGCCCCCAAGTCCGTGTTATTGTGGCCTACTGTCGGTGCTTTTCCTGCCAATTAGTTTTTTTTATTCACTTGCAATAACCTGTGACTGCGCCCAGAGTCCATTCCCTAGCACACGGAATGCATGTCATTGCCCTCTGCTGTAATGGGCAGGGGTAGGCAAGCTTTGACCCTCCTAGAAATCCCATGAGGCATTGCAAGACAGCCGCGGGCATGACTCCCAGAGGAAGATGCATGATTGGATTTGTAGTTTCACTGTAGCTGGAGAGCTGACCTTTCTCTACACCCGCTATAGAGGGTCACTTGAGTGTCTGCTGACATCACATCCAAGATGGCGGCACCCAGCAGGCGTCTTGGGGCTTTTTATGTCTACACGAGGGAGACTTTTACAGGTAAATAACACGCATTGTATTATAGGACGAGTTCTTGAAATGGCGACGGGCTCATTTTAAAAGGCATGCCGGCGATGCTGCTCCAGCTCTCCTTCTGCATTTTGCAGCCGCCCGGGAAAGTAGACTGGAAGTGCTGTGACCTGGTTGCCGTGTGTTCGGGGAGGGAGCGGTGCCGGGGCTTATCCAACGCACCACATATTTCTGCAGATTGAATAGCTGGCGGATTACAACTAGTTCAGGCTCGCTCTGTGCTCTACGGAGAGGAGACTTCCAGGAGACTTTGTATAGTGAACGTGATTGAAGAATCTCCAACCAATTATTTCTAGGCGGTAGGAAATATTAGACTCTCCGCAACGTGTTACATTTGGGAAAAATCTCTCACTTCCTGTCCCAGTGACAACGTAGCTCCCGGGACAGGAAATTAGGGGAATCTCTCATACTGGAACACATGGCAAGCATTTTTAGTGGGTAGGCAACCTCGGCTCTCCAGCTGTGCTGAAACTACAAATCCCATAAGGCATTGCAAGCCACAGGCATGACTCCCCGAGGGCAGAAGCATGATGGGATTTGTAGTTTCGGCACTGCCGGAGAGCCAAGGTTGCCTACCCC
>NW_017309499.1:13603-19097 GCF_000935625.1 Nanorana parkeri
GGGGGCCTGTCCGCGGCCCGTATGGGGGGGCCTGTCCGCGGCCCGTATGGGGGGGCCTGTCCGCGGCCCGTATGGGGGGGCCTGTCCGCGGCCCGTATGGGCGGCCTGTCCGCGGCCCGTATGACTGGCCACTTTTGTCAGAGGAGCGCTGCACATGTATTGGAGTGCTGATGCAGCAGTTATTGGGGACGGCTGCCAGATGGCTTGGAATGCCCCCGTCCTCCGAGCGCCTGGCAGACGGCAATAGGATGAGAGCTGGCTGCCGCTCAGGAGCCCCCAGAATTAAAGGTGCTCATAGGAACCAATCATATTGCAGCTGCTGTTTTCTGGTGCAGAATAGAACCCATAGCAGGGATGGCCAAACTGCGGCCAGTCCAGCTATGTGGAACTACAAATCCCATCAGGCTTTGCAGGATTCTCACAGACATGACTCCCGGAGAGAGAGATGCTTCATGGGATTTGTAGTTTCACCCCCTAGCTGGAGGGCCGGAGTTTGCCCATCCCTGACCTATAGAATAAAGTGACCCTCCCCCCGGTGCAGGTTGCTGTGAGGAGCAGACACTTGGCTTTGTATAGAGTACAGGAAAACATTGAACATTCGGTTCTATTTCTGTCCTGGGGTCAGGAAGCAGCCGGCACACTTCTCTGGTGAGGACTTTCACCGCGCTGCGGTCATGTGCCGAGACTTGTGAAGTAAACGTCCGGCATTCAGACTCGGCTGCCAAGAGACCTTTTGTCACCCTGGCCGTCTATTCATAGCTCTGAATTCGGTGTCTGGGGGTCACGGCTGCAACCTGCAGAGCGGAACACTCGGCTGTGCGGCTCTTGTACTCCTCTGACAGCCGGCTGGTATTTCCATCGGCACAGAGGATCTTTAAACGCATGCAAGCACGCCCATTGCCCTCGGGAGACTCGCTCCTACTACAGCAAGAGGCTTAAGGGTTTACCACCCAGAAACCTGTCAGCGCCGAGCTGTAGATTTACACCGAGCCGGCATGACGGTGCAGACTGTGACTGGAGCTTGCTTGGGTCGGGGCAATGGGGCCGCGTGTTTTGTGGGCCCCCCGCTGCTGCTTGTGCAGAGAGGATGGAATGGGACATGTGAATTCCTCATAAGAAGGCCATACTGTGCCGTGCACCAATAAGAATTGAGGGCTCTTTCATTCCCTCGGCCCCCTTTCACCACAATCTGTTTCTGGTTCTACTGTCTCATTGGGTCCCAAGCCAGAAGCAGAACCGGAAACCTCAGAGCCCTGGTGCAAGAAACCATTATGGGCCCCCCACCCTACTCCCACCACCATGGGATGAAGCTGCAGGTAGTTGGCCTGCTGAGTTGTAGCCCCTGGAGGCTGTCTCAGGGCCTGGGGGCAAGAAACCATTAGGACTCTCACCACCATAGGGGTGAGCTGCAGAGAGTTGGCCTGCTGAGTTGTAGCCCCTGCAGGCTGTCTCGGGGCAAGAAACCATTAGGGCTCCCACCACCATGGGAGGTAGCTGCAGAGAGTTGGCCTGCTGAGAGTTGTAGTCCCGGGAGGCTGTCTCAGGGCCCTGGGGGCAAGAAACCATTAGGGCTCCCACCACAATGGGAGGGAGCTGCTGAGAGTTGTAGCCCCTGGAGGCTGTCTCAGGGCCCTGGGGGCAAGAAACCATGAGGGCTCCCACCACCATAGGGGTGAGCTGCAGGTAGTTGGCCTGCTGGGTGTTGTAGCCCCTGGAGGCTGTCTCAGGGCCTTGCTGGTTCTTCCTCTTCCTTTCCCGACAAAGTGGCAGAATGCCAGTGCCCGGTCTCGCATGCCACCGCTGTGACCCTGGTAGTCCTGCCAGTGTCCCAAGCCCTACGTCCTACCAAGCCACGCTTTCCATTCACGGCACGGACGGTCATACATTCAGAAACAGCGGTTTGGAATAAGCGGCTCTATGACGGGTTATCGTTGTGCTATGGACTGGGGGTTCTGGGTGTGCATATGGCTGTTTGGGGGTGTAAAGGAATCATTTGCATGGCTCCACCCACTGGCCTGAAATGAGGAGGAGTTTTTGGATTATTTGGGAACAAGACATGCGGATACCTTTTTTTGTTATAGGACGACATTTCTGTGCTACAAATTGTGATGTCATCACTCCTCATGCAGTCACAGAACACCTTTTGTATTCTCTGAATGGGCCCCCTGTTTCCGGCCATGGGCCCCCTGTTTCCGGCCATGGGCCCCCTGTTTCCGGCCATGGGCCCCCTGTTTCCAGCCATGGGCCCCCTGTTTCCAGCCATGGGCCCCCTGTTTCCAGCCATGGGCCCCCTGTTTCCGGCCATGGGCCCCCTGTTTCCAGCCATGGGCCCCCTGTTTCCAGCCATGGGCCCCCTGTTTCCAGCCCCCCGTGTGTTCAGAGCAGAGGAGGAATCTGCTTGGCATAGCTCCATACAGGACCCGGAAGATGGCCGCCAGCAAGGTCATAGCTCCAGGTACTACACTGCTTTTTACAGGATCCCCGGGGGGCCCAGGTATCGCATTGGCCCTATACAAGTATGCATAGAATACTTTATACCAGCTCATAGACTGATCATAGGTACCCGACTCTCAGACCTGGGAGGGAAAAGGCCAGTACTAGGAGCCTCTCCTTGCTGGCTCATATCGCACATGGGCCTGTAATGACTTCAAGCAGGTCAAAGTCAGATTTGCCACGCGCTGTGCTCCCTTGTGTTGGCTGCTATGTGACTACAGAATACATAAATCTTATGGTGGAGGAATCATGGCGTGCCGCTGGTGGTGGGGGGGGGGACATGCTACCCAACAACCCCAGACCTGCCCCATAGCAGTGACGCATCAGAAAGCAAAGATTTGACTCTCCGCTTGCAGAACGATGGACTTTGATATGATGGTGGCAGTCAGTTTATATGTGTGGTGGGCCCGGCCTGTGACCTGTAGGGGTGGGGACCCGCATGGATATCTAGCTGGCCTGCTGTGCTGTGTAGCAGAGGGACAGTAATCTGGAAGCTGCAGCCCGATGCCAGTCGCTGTCCTCTCTCTCCCTCCCTCTTGGTGACTTTATTATTTCTCCGCTCGCAGACGGGGAAGAATAGCGCACGTTTCCTGCCCGCTGGCTTTAATCATTGTCAGTGTGCGAGTCATTCCTCCTGAGACTGGACACATCGCAGCTCCCGACCCCCGGACTATAATATGTCATTCTATTCTGTAATGCGATGAGCGCTCTGTAGTCTGTGTACCGCCGTCCACTGAGGGTCTGTGACCGTCCCCCCCACCTCCCTGGCCTGTTTAGTATGTGGCCCTGTGGGTGTGGAATGACACGCATGCTCTGAATGACATGCACCCACGCTGTGCGGGCGAAGCAAAATGAGCTTTTGTGACTTCAGACCAGAAGTGAAGCCGCTCGGGGAACTGCGGACAGAGAACCCAGGCTTACTAAAATCCCAAATCCGTACCGTGTTACCTTGTTATAATCTGAGAGTTCTATATTGTAACCCAGAGCGGTCCGATTCTAGGGATGTGATCTATGTGAGTGACAGACGCTGGTAGAAGACGGGATCGGGAATACCTGAGGCTGGTAGACGGGGTTGGGAGTACCTGCGGCTGGTGGAAGACGGGATTGGGAGTACCTGCGGCTGGTGGAAGACGGGATTGGGAGTACCTGCGGCTGGTGGAAGACGGGATTGGGAGTACCTGCGGCTGGTGGAAGACGGGATTGGGAGTACCTGCGGCTGGTGGAAGACGGGATTGGGAGTACCTGCGGCTGGTGGAAGACGGGATTGGGAGTACCTGCGGCTGGTGGAAGACGGGATTGGGAGTACCTGCGGCTGGTGGAAGACGGGATTGGGAGTACCTGCGGCTGGTGGAAGACGGGATTGGGAGTACCTGCGGCTGGTGGAAGACGGGATTGGGAGTACCTGCGGCTGGTGGAAGACGGGATTGGGAGTACCTGCGGCTGGTGGAAGACGGGATTGGGAGTACCTGCGGCTGGTGGAAGACGGGATTGGGAGTACCTGCGGCTGGTGGAAGACGGGATTGGGAGTACCTGCGGCTGGTGGAAGACGGGATTGGGAGTACCTGCGGCTGGTGGAAGACGGGATTGGGAGTACCTGCGGCTGGTGGAAGACGGGATTGGGAGTACCTGCGGCTGGTGGAAGACGGGATTGGGAGTACCTGCGGCTGGTGGAAGACGGGATTGGGAGTACCTGCGGCTGGTGGAAGACGGGATTGGGAGTACCTGCGGCTGGTGGAAGACGGGATTGGGAGTACCTGCGGCTGGTGGAAGACGGGATTGGGAGTACCTGCGGCTGGTGGAAGACGGGATTGGGAGTACCTGCGGCTGGTGGAAGACGGGATTGGGAGTACCTGCGGCTGGTGGAAGACGGGATTGGGAGTACCTGCGGCTGGTGGAAGACGGGATTGGGAGTACCTGCGGCTGGTGGAAGACGGGATTGGGAGTACCTGCGGCTGGTGGAAGACGGGATTGGGAGTACCTGCGGCTGGTGGAAGACGGGATTGGGAGTACCTGCGGCTGGTGGAAGACGGGATTGGGAGTACCTGCGGCTGGTGGAAGACGGGATTGGGAGTACCTGCGGCTGGTGGAAGACGGGATTGGGAGTACCTGCGGCTGGTGGAAGACGGGATTGGGAGTACCTGCGGCTGGTGGAAGACGGGATTGGGAGTACCTGCGGCTGGTGGAAGACGGGATTGGGAGTACCTGCGGCTGGTGGAAGACGGGATTGGGAGTACCTGCGGCTGGTGGAAGACGGGATTGGGAGTACCTGCGGCTGGTGGAAGACGGGATTGGGAGTACCTGCGGCTGGTGGAAGACGGGATTGGGAGTACCTGCGGCTGGTGGAAGACGGGATTGGGAGTACCTGCGGCTGGTGGAAGACGGGATTGGGAGTACCTGCGGCTGGTGGAAGACGGGATTGGGAGTACCTGCGGCTGGTGGAAGACGGGATTGGGAGTACCTGCGGCTGGTGGAAGACGGGATTGGGAGTACCTGCGGCTGGTGGAAGACGGGATTGGGAGTACCTGCGGCTGGTGGAAGACGGGATTGGGAGTACCTGCGGCTGGTGGAAGACGGGATTGGGAGTACCTGCGGCTGGTGGAAGACGGGATTGGGGATACCTGAGGCTGGTAGAAGACGGGATTGGGAATGTGGAGGAAACGAGGAAACCTCCCAGTGCTTTTTTATTTGCTTTGCTATGTCCCATTGGGGTAACTTCCCTTTACTCCCTGTCCTGTGTGGGGAATGTCCCGGGGACAAAACAGGAAGTGTGTGGAATGTCCCCAGAATAAGAGGAAATCCCATGGAACGGGTGTCCCCAGTGGAAGGAAGTGTAGATGGTCTTACAGAGAGCTCATTGTAGTGCCCGGTGATTGTCTCCTCCGTACGGCCTTTTGATCTTTAATGCCGCAGCGTCGTCCTCTAAGTCTCGCTGTCTTGTATTATCCTCCTGCCGAGTGATCATTGGATTTATAGTCTATTTATATTCCATGCCGCCCTCCTA
>NW_017309499.1:19315-20342 GCF_000935625.1 Nanorana parkeri
GTTGTAGCCGACCTGTGACAATGAGACTGTCACAGGTCGGCTCAGTAGATCGGGAGGTGAGGGAACACATACCGGCGTTCGCTCACCTCTCGATCCTGACACGGCTCTCTGCCGTGACAGGGGAGCGCCTGGATTCCCCCCTCCCCGCTCCGATCCGCCAGCGCTGACTGGCGGAACGGACGGGGGAGGGGGCGGGTACAGCCTCTAGATAGGCAGAGCCAGCTGTCACTCGCGCAGCTGGGCGGATCCCGACATAATTGTCGGGATCCGCTCCGGCTGCGGCGTCTCAGTATACCGCGAGCTGTAGCTCCCTATATACTGAGCCTGGGGTGACGGGAGGACGCTAGTTTCTGTCCTCCCGTTACCCTGAGGAGAACTATGGGGGAAAACACTGACCCCATGGTTCTCTAACTTTCCAGGGATGGCTGTGTGTACTGTATTTCACTTGTATTTTCTCCCTGTCAGAGCAGAAATGTTAACTTGGTGTCGGGCTGTAGGGCCCCCACAGAGGCTGACCTGTCCAATGTCTGGGCTGAGGAACTGTAATGAACATATATCTTTTGTTATGGGAGTTTTATTAATGTATTGATGCCGAGCTCAGACAGCAGACAAGATGACAGTTCTGCACAGGTAGGAAGAGGATACTAGTAAATAGGGATGCACCGATACCGAGTATTTGGGTGAGGTACGAGTAGCCGGGTGGCACCTCACGACTTGCCACCTGGCTTTCCGATTGGTCAGCCTCAGCAAGAGAAGCCGGTCTTCTTTCGCTAGGACACAGGCAATCGGGAAGCCAGCTGATGGGTCATAATCTGATGCCCGACTTCCTGATAATCGGGGGACAGAGCACCGGTACTCTGTATTGGTGAATACCGGGAAAAAAAACCCAAAAAACTTTATTCGTACTCCATACCAAAAACCGGTATCGGTGCATCCGTAGTAGTAAATACTGACGAGGAAAATAATTTCACATGGCATTGGTTCCATACATCTGTACAGTAACACCCCCCCCGCCCCCACCACGGGC
>NW_017309499.1:20670-23674 GCF_000935625.1 Nanorana parkeri
CCCCAGAGGAAGTGATGACACTGAATGATGCACGGACACTGGTTACAGTCTCTTTCTTTTTCTCCAGAGCTTACCTCGGCCCCAAAGACATCGTATCGTACGAAGAGACAAAGGCCAAATTTGGAAAGGCGAACAAGAGGAAAGGATTCAGCGAGGGTCTCTGGGAGATCGAGAACAACCCAACGGTGAAAGCGTCTGGATACCAGGTACCCCAACCTGCCCCGGGCCCCCCTCGCTGCCACCATGTTCTGCTACTTGGTTGCCGGAGATTTTATTTCTCTCCAATCATCTTCCTCGACAGCGACCTGAGAGATGATTGGTTTAAAATTCCCACCCCCCTTTGTCCCTCAGTGTACATTGTTTCCTACCATCCAGGACTTTGCAACATGTTCTTTCCTGTTTGGATGGCCTTTGGGTCAGCGGTCCCCCCTCTGCCGGGTTGTGGTTGCCTGAAGCCTTGCGGTCAGAGGTACCCCTGAGACCCTCTCTCTCCCCCTCAGCTGTGGTGGCCGGGTTTTGTCTTCCCTATGCTAGCTTGTCCTTTCACTGTTCCTGGTGAGTCCATTCACCTAAGCCCTGCGTACCTGAACACTAGAGAACTAGGCGAACTCCGGCCCTCCAGCATGAGTCCATTCACTAAGCCCTGCGTACCTGTAGAGAACTGGGTGAACTCCGACCCTCCAGCACGAGTCCATTCACTAAGCCCTGCGTACCTGAACACTAGAGAACTGGGCGAACTCCGACCCTCCAGCACGAGTCCATTCACTAAGCCCTGCGTACCTGAACACTAGAGAACTGGGCGAACTCCGACCCTCCAGCACGAGTCCATTCACTAAGCCCTGCGTACCTGTAGAGAACTGGGTGAACTCCGACCCTCCAGCACGAGTCCATTCACTAAGCCCTGCGTACCTGAACACTAGAGAACTGGGCGAACTCCGACCCTCCAGCACGAGTCCATTCACTAAGCCCTGCGTACCTGAACACTAGAGAACTGGGCGAACTCCGACCCTCCAGCACGAGTCCATTCACTAAGCCCTGCGTACCTGAACACTAGAGAACTGGGCGAACTCCGACCCTCCAGCACGAGTCCATTCACTAAGCCCTGCGTACCTGAACACTAGAGAACTGGGCGAACTCCGACCCTCCAGCACGAGTCCATTCACTAAGCCCTGCGTACCTGAACACTAGAGAACTGGGCGAACTCCGACCCTCCAGCACGAGTCCATTCACTAAGCCCTGCGTACCTGAACACTAGAGAACTGGGCGAACTCCGACCCTCCAGCACGAGTCCATTCACTAAGCCCTGCGTACCTGAACACTAGAGAACTGGGCGAACTCCGACCCTCCAGCACGAGTCCATTCACTAAGCCCTGCGTACCTGAACACTAGAGAACTGGGCGAACTCCGACCCTCCAGCACGAGTCCATTCACTAAGCCCTGCGTACCTGAACACTAGAGAACTGGGCGAACTCCGACCCTCCAGCACGAGTCCATTCACTAAGCCCTGCGTACCTGAACACTAGAGAACTGGGCGAACTCCGACCCTCCAGCACGAGTCCATTCACTAAGCCCTGCGTACCTGTAGAGAACTGGGTGAACTCCGACCCTCCAGCACGAGTCCATTCACTAAGCCCTGCGTACCTGAACACTAGAGAACTGGGCGACCTCCGCCCCTCCAGCACGAGTCCATTCACTAAGCCCTGCGTACCTGAACACTAGAGAACTGGGCGAACTCCGACCCTCCAGCACGAGTCCATTCACTAAGCCCTGCGTACCTGAACACTAGAGAACTGGGCGAACTCCGACCCTCCAGCACGAGTCCATTCACTAAGCCCTGCGTACCTGTAGAGAACTGGGCGAACTCCGGCCCTCCAGCATGAGTCAATTCACTAAGCCCAGCGTGCCTGAACACTAGAGAACTGGGCGGACTCCAGCCCTCCAGCTGTGGCACAACTATAAATCCCATGAGGCATTGCAAGTCTCTGACACTCACAGCCATGACTGCCAGCAGCAGATGCATGCTGGTATTTGTAGTTCCACAGCTGGAGGTTGCCCACACGTCTACACAATTGGTCAACCTTATTAAAATAGGGGGGGGGGTGGCCTCAAGTGAGGGATTTGTAGTTCCACCACAGCCGGAGGGCCGGAGTTTTCCTACCTCTACTCCTAGAGCATACAGCGGCACGGGGCGTCCAGTCCAGCGGGCGCTGACCACATAATAGGGATGCCGGTACATGAGCCTCGGGCAGCGCCTGGGAGCGCAGTGCTTGAAGCCGACACGAAAGGATGAGAGAGAAGGGCAACATGGAGGGCGCAGATCAATATAAACTATTCCTGATGTTTGACCCTTTACACACACCGGCCTTTGTGGTCCTGTCCCGGCCACTAATGTAACTTGCACGGTTTTGTGTTTTTCAGCCCACTTCCAAGAAGAAAGGAGCTAAAGCCGGAGCTAAAGGTTCCAAGGATGGAGACAAGGTATACGCTCTTTATTATATATATTATACCAACACACACTATTATCAATATACCCGAGAGGCACCGCTACCTGTGCTATGCCCATGCAGGACAAGACCACCGGGTTTACTTAATGGAGAACTATGAGGGGGGGGGAGGGGTGCTTTTCACTCACCTCATAGTTGTAGCCGACCTGTGACAATGAGACTGTCACACGTCGGCTCAGTAGATCGGAAGGTGAGGGAACACATACCGGCGTTCGCTCACCTCTCGATCCTGTCACAGCTCTCTGCCGTGACAGGGGAGGGGCTGGATTCCCCCCTCCAGCGCTGACTGGTGGGAGGGGCGGGTACAGCTGGCTCTGCCTCTAGATAGGCAGAGCCAGCTGTCACTCACGCAGCTGGGCGGATCCAGACATAATTGTCGGGATCCGCTTCAGCTCCGGCGTCTCAGTATAATGCGAGCTGTAGCTCCCTATATACTGAGCCTAGGGTGACGGGAGGACGCTAGTTTGTGTCCTCCCGTTACCCTAAGGAGAACTATGGGG
>NW_017309499.1:23932-29622 GCF_000935625.1 Nanorana parkeri
CGGACGGGGGAGGGGGCGGGTACAGCTCTAGATAGGCAGAGCCAGCTGTCAGTCACGCAGCTGGGCGGATACCGGCACAATTGTCGGGATCCGCTCCGGCTGCGGCGTCTCAGTATACCGCGAGCTCCCTATATACTGAGCTTAGGGTAACGGGAGGACGTTAGTTTTGGTCCTCCCGTTTCCCTAAGGAGAACTATGGGGAAAAGCCCTGACCCCCCCCCCCATAGTTCTCCTTTTAATTGCCAATTGCAATTGGCTTCCTGTGCAGTTGTGCTGTCACCATGGTGGTGGGTCCTCGAAGCTTTAAAACATTACAGAACAAGTCCCAGTTGAATGTGACAAACTGTTGGGTTTACATTTGCTTAACTACCTTCCGTCCATGGCCGTTTGTGAACGGACGGACGTCTGCTAGGAGCGGGAGGGTGTCTTCAGACGTCCTGCCCCTCCCCCCTTCTCGTGTGCGGCACTCAGCGCGCACACGAGAGGGGAAACGGTAAGCATGTAAACAGCCAGCGATGGCTGTTTTACATACAAGCGATCAGGCAACCCGATCGCTTGCAGGAGATGCGGGTGTGCGCCGTCCTCTTCGCCGCTGCCGGTCCATGATCCGATGTGGCCGGTGCGTCTGGGACCGGCACGGCGACGCTCTAACAGCAGATCAAAGGGAGATCATTACTTGATCATCCCTTTGATCTCTCTTCCTGTCCCCTGTATATTACATCACTTCCTGCATTCAGTGTCACTCTCCGGTGCAGAACACCGGAGAGAAGCTGATGGAGCAGATCTCTGCTTCATCAGCTTCTGTGGGGGTCCCCAGGTGACATCAGAGGTCTTGGAGACCCCTGATGTCTCCAAGTAACACTATGGCCTTTAAGTGGTTAAAGGAGAACTATGGGGTCAGTGTTTCCCCCCATAGTCCTCCTTAGGGTAACGGGGACACAAACTAGCGTCCTCCCATCACCCTAGGCTCAGTATATAGGGGGCTGCAGCTCGCTGTATACTGAGACGCCGGAGCGGATCCCGACATCGATGTCGAGATCCGCCCAGCTGCATGAGTGACAGCTCGCTCTGCTGATCTAGAGGGTGTACCCTCCCCCGTCCGTTCCGCCAGTCAGCGCTGGAGGATCGGAGCGGGGAATCAATCCCCTCCCCTGTCACGGCAGAGAGCAGTGACAGGATCGAGAGGTGAGCGAACGCCGGTATGTGTTCCCTCACCTCCCGATCTACTGAGCCGACCTGTGACAGTCTCATTGTCACGGGTCGGCTAGAACTATGAGGTGAGTGAAAAGCCTCCCCCCCCCTCCCCCTCATAGTTCTCCTTTAATGTGAGCTGCTATTTGATAAGTGAAAACCTTCACTGACGTATATGATTTGCTGAATAGATGATTGCTGTAATAAAATGTGTCCACAAGAGGGCGTCTGTGCTCACTTTATTATTTTCTCCCACTCAAGCCAACTCCAAAGAAGAGCTCAAAAGATGAAGAAGAAGAGGACGACGTGGATGAAGATGAGGAGGAAGAGGAGGAGAAGCCAGAGGGTGATGGAGAAAAAGGGAACGCCGACGGCAGTAGCGACGAGGAGGGAAAATTAGTGATTGACGAGCAGTCCAAGGAGAAGGGAGGAAGTAAAAGGAAAGCAGAGGACGCCGCCGAGGTAAGTCACATCCTGAGAAGCATACGGGGCCGTCGCTGCACGTGGAGATGACACCGATTCACTAGCTGTGAATGATTGGAAGCCAGAGGGTGACCACGAGAGCCACAGGAACCTTGCCCCTTCCATGCCACACGGACCTTGCCCCTTCCATGCCACACGGACCTTGCCCCTTCCATGCCACACGGACCTTGCCCCTTCCATGCCACACGGACCTTGCCCCTTCCCTGCCCCACGGACCTTGCCCCTTCCATGCCACACGGACCTTGCCCCTTCCATGCCACACGGACCTTGCCCCTTCCATGCCACACGGACCTTGCCCCTTCCATGCCACACGGACCTTGCCCCTTCCATGCCACACGGACCTTGCCCCTTCCATGCCACACGGACCTACCCTAGCTGTGAATGATTGGAAGCCAGAGGGTGACCACGAGAGCCACAGGAACCTTGCCCCTTCCATGCCACACGGACCTTGCCCCTTCCATGCCACACGGACCTTGCCCCTGGCTATAACTTTCCTTGTATTTCTCTTTGCAGAGTTCACCTAAGAGGGCCAAACCAGAGGATGACCAGGAAGCGGAAAAGACAGACGGCAAGGAATCGGCGAAAGAAGCGGGAAAGAAGACGCCGGAGGCGGATAAAGAGGACGGCAGTGAGACATCCAAGGCGGAGGATTGTAAAGTAGAGGAAAAGGCCGAGGAGAAAGTTGTAGAAAAACCCAGTGAGAAGGAGGCGAGGTAACTGGTACTAGGAAAGCTTCCGAGCAAGAAACGTTAACTGCACTACGTCGCACCACGCCCCCGATCTCCGGCGCTACGTCACACCGCCCCCCACCAATGTCCTCCCGTGCTACGCAGCACCGCGCCCCCTGATGATACATCGCACCACGCCTGCCTGATGGCCTCCTCCTGCACGTGGCACTGCGCCACAAAATCCCCCCCGGTGTCCTCCCCTCTATTACTCAACATTTAAAGTCTAACGCCAGTAGGGATTTCGGGAAGGCTGTGCAATGGGTTGTTGGTTGCGTGTGTCACTGCTCGGAGGAGCCTGTCTCGCGTCCTGATTGTGTTGACTTGTGCACCAGAGATGGGAAACTGTTTAGGTGGTTGCCCCAGTGATTCTGTATGGTGCAAGGCCCAATCTACCACTCATGATGCAGCACCGGGTGCCCAAATTACCAATATGCAGGTCCAAATGCTCTCATGTGGGTGAGGGGTTCCTTGGTGCTGTTTTTAAGATCCAAACAATTTGACTTGCAGAGCTTTTTTTTGGGCTGTAGCAGACTAAGTGTTTGTATTTGTGGACCCCCCCCCTCCCCCTTCCAAATGGGGTTCAGGGGTCTCCAGTGAAGGTTCTGGTGATCCTCCGTCATACAAAGACATTGTAGACAATTGTGCTCTCTCAGTGTGACCAGTCTGGTGGAGGAACCCGAGTGTCCTGCCCAGAGCCCCGACCTCAACCCTACTGACCCCCACCCTGCTTTGGGATGAGTTTGGGCCTTACTATGAGCCCGGGTCTTCTCATCCAACATCACCACCTGACCTCACAGATGGGACAAATTCCCCCAGACACCCTCCGAAATCTTACGAAAAAACTTCCAGGAAGAGTTTATAATATAACTCCACGTTGATGGTCATTGGTTTTGGAATGGGATACCCCCCGGTGTGACGGAGGGGGCGCATGTACCCGGGGGTCTATCCACGTAGCGAATTGTAGTTTTCTACTTCCCTGAAGTGAATTTTGCTCTCAATGCTTCTTTCCATTTCTCTCTCTTTCAGTTAAAATGATTTTTTTTTTCCTCTTCACGACCGGCCCGGATCCTGACAACCGTTTCCTGTACTGGGAGACGCCGGCGCTTTAAAGAGAAAAATACTTTTAAAAACAACAACAAAAAAATTGGGAATATACACTTCTTCATCCTCCTCCTCCATCATCATCACGCAACCTGACTGATTGGACGTCGTTATCGGACAAAACGGCAATTGGGGGACAGCGGCTGAATCTGATCAACCCCCGAAAATCCTGTTTTTCGTACCAATTATATACAATGTAACTATAAAATCTGTAATGTATCGCCGTCTAAGTGTAACCCCTCCCCCAATCATGGAGAACGCGTCCCCTTTTATATGTCTGGTGACTCTCTGTGCCGATATTCCCCCCACCCCCCCGCTCTCATTTCTTAGGTTGTTTTTGCCGTTTTTATCATGAAAGAAAAATATATAAAAGTATATTTTGGACACAAGAAAAAAAAAAAAAAACATTTTAAAACCTTCAAAAAAAAAAAAACTCCTCTCACCCCATTGGTGCAGGATCTGTAATCCTCCTCCTCCTCCTCTCACCCCATTGGTGCAGGATCTTTAATCTTCCTCCTCCTCCTCTCACCCCATTGGTGCAGGATCTTTAATCCTCCTCCTCCTCTCACCCCATTGGTGCAGGATCTTTAATCCTCCTCCTCCTCCTCTCGCCCCATTGGTGCAGGATCTTTAATCCCCTCCTCCTCCTCTCGCCCCATTGGTGCAGGGTCTTTAATCCCTCCTCCTCCTCTCACCCCATTGGTGCAGGATCTGTAATCCTCCTCCTCCTCCTCCTCCTCTCACCCCATTGGTGCAGGATCTTTAATCCCCTCCTCCTCCTCTCACCCCATTGGTGCAGGATCTTTAATCCTCCTCCTCCTCTCACCCCATTGGTGCAGGATCTTTAATCCTCCTCCTCCTCCTCTCGCCCCATTGGTGCAGGATCTTTAATCCCCTCCTCCTCCTCTCGCCCCATTGGTGCAGGGTCTTTAATCCCTCCTCCTCCTCTCACCCCATTGGTGCAGGATCTGTAATCCTCCTCCTCCTCCTCCTCCTCTCACCCCATTGGTGCAGGATCTTTAATCCCCTCCTCCTCCTCTCGCCCCATTGGTGCAGGATCTTTAATCCTCCTCCTCCTCTCACCCCATTGGTGCAGGATCTTTAATCCTCCTCCTCCTCCTCTCGCCCCATTGGTGCAGGATCTTTAATCCCCTCCTCCTCCTCTCGCCCCATTGGTGCAGGGTCTTTAATCCCTCCTCCTCCTCTCCCCCCATTGGTGCAGGATCTGTATTCCTCCTCCTCCTCCTCCTCCTCTCACCCCATTGGTGCAGGATCTTTAATCCCCTCCTCCTCCTCTCGCCCCATTGGTGCAGGGTCTGTAATCCCGGACATCCCAGCGTAGAATCGGCTCCGGCCGCACCAAAGACGTTTCATCTTCTTCCGCAGCTTCTTGTAAAGTGCTTTTCTGCCCCCGGCGTAGTCTAGAGATATAAATATTTTATATACAGGGTGGACAATACCACTAACTATTTTATTTGTGCTTTTTATTTCTTCTTTTTTTTTTTAGAGCCTAGAAATTTTTTTGGATTTTGTATAAAAAAAGAAAAAAAAATACAAATTTTGTTTTTTTTTGTTTTTTTGCTTTTAAAGTGTACCTGTGCTTTTTACGTTTGAACTAAAACTGGATATTTTGCTATTTGTTTTTTTTCTGGTCATTTTTCATCTTTTTAGGACTGACCTTTTGAAAATGTCATAAACCTGGTGGGCGTGGCTGGCAAGAGGGGGGGCGTGGCCTGCATTGGTGTATGCGAGTGCTTTCACTCTCCCCCCCGGGTAATCGTGCGCAAAAAGAAAAGACACTAAGGAAGAATTGGCCCTACGTGTGCGCTTCCCCTTTAAGGGGTCTCCACTTTTCCAGCAGATGGTTCATTGCCTGTTGCAGACAACAGCTTCATGGAGCTCCTTCTGGCTGGTACTCGGTACAATCATGCGTCACGGTTTAGATTTGGTCGGATTGGACAGGTAAGACGTAGGGAAGACGTAGTAACCCTTGCATGGGGCTGTAACCTCAGGGCTCGTTCACACCATAGGGCAGTGCGTTCTGGTCAGCAATCGGACTGGGGACGCACTGCCCAGCATTGCAAAATAGCGCTTGCACCAGACCGCACTACAGGCACAATGTGCCTTGCGGACGCAGGGCGCGGCTATGGTGTCATTCACTTCAATGGCCCGCCACGCCCCCCCCTT
>NW_017309499.1:29687-29924 GCF_000935625.1 Nanorana parkeri
ATCAGGGAACGGGTGGATCATGACAATATTGGGATCTCTCCCAGTTGCGGCACAGCTCTGCGTTGCCCGCATATGGCCGGCAGTAGCCCCCTAAATGCTGACTCTAATAAAGGCGATGACTTCTTGTCTGTCTTTCAGCACCAGCAGCTGGTTGACAGGTTCTCTTTAATTCACTAAGGAAGTGTTAGACCCCCCCTCTTGTCAGGTTTGGATCGCTGTTTGCCTCCTCTGGGGTGG
>NW_017309499.1:29972-35909 GCF_000935625.1 Nanorana parkeri
CTTTCCCTGTGTCCTATCAAACCCCCCCCCGAGGCCGTATTGGTTCATCCCTCCACAACGCTTCTCGTTTCCTCATGTGGGCCCCCTTCAGAAAACCCCACCCACAGGGTCTTAGAAATGTGACGGACGCCATTACCTGTCCCCGCATCCAAAATAAAAGATACGGGGCCGCCATCTTCCCAAGGCCCTGACCCTGGGACCTGAGCAGTTGCCCGTGGTAACCCATCAGCTTCTCTCTTCAGTTTGCTCAGGTAAGATTTAAAAATGAGAGAAGCTGATTGGTTGCTGTGCAAATCTGCTTCAGTTTTGATAAATATCCCCCCCCCGGTATGTTTTGTGTGTTTATCATTTACATGAGCTGCTAACATATAGTCACTTAGGTGTAAGTATTGTTATCATTTTTGTTTTATAAGGAAGTCCTTTGACATTGCTCGTTGCTAGGACAACGCAGTGGTCCTAGCAACCGGTGACTGCAGAGGAAGAGGAACCCTGACATTGGTTGCTAGGATACCAGCAGACCTGGTAACCCAATTACTGCAGAGTACCGTGGTCCATCACCCCCCTTCTCATACCTTCCAGTCCTTGGATGTGGAGGCTGCATTAGTTTTATATAGTCAGGCTCATTTCCTGTGTCTGGTGGTAACACACTTCCTGTCCTAGGGTGACAACGCTCACTGACTGTACTGTATCTACGGAGAAGCCACACTCATGCTAGAAGAGAGTTACAGAACACCTCCCTCTCCTCCCCGCCGTAACATGAGGCCTTCTGTAGTCTAAAGAAGAGAACTGGGTGGAGACCAAGGGAAGGTGGAATCCTACTGGATATCTGGCAGGATCATCACACACACACACTCACTCTCTCTCTCCCTCCTCGGATCTCTCTCTCCTCGGATCTCTCTCTCCTCGGATCTCTCTCTCTCTCCTCGGATCTCTCTCTCTCTCCTCGGATCTCTCTCTCTCTCCTCGGATCTCTCTCTCTCCTCGGATCTCTCTCTCTCTCTTTGGATCTCTCTCCTCGGATCTCTCTCTCTCTCCTCGGATCTCTCTCTCTCTCCTCGGATCTCTCTCTCTCCTCGGATCTCTCTCTCTCTCTTTGGATCTCTCTCCTCGGATCTCTCTCTCTCTCCTCGGATCTCTCTCTCTCTCCTCGGATCTCTCTCTCCTCGGATCTCTCTCTCTCTCCTTGGATCTCTCTCCTCGGCTCTCTCTCTCTCCTCGGATCTCTCTCTCTCTCTCTCCTCGGATCTCTCACTCTCCTCGGATCTCTCTCACTCTCTTCGGATCTCTCTCTCTCTCCTCGGATCTCTCTCTCTCTCTCTCCTCGGATCTCTCTCTCTCTCTCTCCTCGGATCTCTCTCTCTCTCTCTCCTCGGATCTCTCTCTCTCTCTCTCCTCGGATCTCTCTCTCTCTCTCTCCTCGGATCTCTCTCTCTCTCTCTCCTCGGATCTCTCTCTCTCTCTCTCCTCGGATCTCTCTCTCTCTCTCTCCTCGGATCTCTCTCTCTCTCTCTCCTCGGATCTCTCTCTCTCTCTCTCCTCGGATCTCTCTCTCTCTCTCTCCTCGGATCTCTCTCTCTCTCTCTCCTCGGATCTCTCTCTCTCTCTCTCCTCGGATCTCTCTCTCTCTCTCTCCTCGGATCTCTCTCTCTCTCTCTCCTCGGATCTCTCTCTCTCTCTCTCCTCGGATCTCTCTCTCTCTCTCTCCTCGGATCTCTCTCTCTCTCTCTCCTCGGATCTCTCTCTCTCTCTCTCCTCGGATCTCTCTCTCTCTCTCTCCTCGGATCTCTCTCTCTCTCTCTCCTCGGATCTCTCTCTCTCTCTCTCCTCGGATCTCTCTCTCTCTCTCTCCTCGGATCTCTCTCTCTCTCTTCGGATCTCTCTCTCTCTTCGGATCTCTCTCTCTTTGGATCTCTCTCTCTCTCTTTGGATCTCTCTCCTCTCTCTCTTTGGATCTCTCACTCTCCTCGGATCTCTCACTCTCCTCGGATCTCTCTCTCTCTCCTCGGATCTCTCTCTCTCTCTTCGGATCTCTCTCTCTCTTCGGATCTCTCTCTCTCTTCGGATCTCTCTCTTCGGATCTCTCTTCGGATCTCTCTCTTCGGATCTCTCTCTCTCTTTGATCTGCGTCTCTCTCTCTCTCTTCGGATCTCTCTCTCTCTTCGGATCTCTCTCTTCGGATCTCTCTTCGGATCTCTCTCTTCGGATCTCTCTCTCTCTTTGGATCTCTCTCTCTCTCTTTGGATCTCTCTCTCTCTCTTTGGATCTCTCTCCTCTCTCTCTTTGGATCTCTCTCCTCTCTCTCTTCGGATCTCTCTCTCTCTCTCCGGATCTCTCTCTCTCTCTCCGGATCTCTCCGCTCTCTCTCTTCGGATCTCTCCGCTCTCTCTCTTCGGATCTCTCCGCTCTCTCTCTTCGGATCTCTCCGCTCTCTCTCTTCGGATCTCTGCTTTATCTGCTTCTTTGGGGGGTCCCTAGGTGACCTTAGGGTTTCGGCAGTCACCTGATGTATCCTTAAAGAGGACCTGTCACATATTTGCTATTACATTTCATTTTTTATTTAAAGCCCCCACTGTGATGGCAATTTTTTTTAAAGTCCCCCCACATAGAAATGCAAACACGCGTCTTTGCGCCTATGTGCAAAAAGGAAAATTGCGCCACACGTGTTACATGTCGCTGCAAACGTCGGAGTGAGAGCAATCATTCTCGGCCCATCAATCACTGTTGGCGCTAAACTGATGAGCAGCGAAAGCTTTGAAAGCGTCGCCTATGGGAAATTTTAGGTATTGAAGTTTTTTTTTTTTGCGGTTTCACGGACGCACGCAATCTTAAGGCTTGGTATGTTTGGTATCAAATTTACCCGACGTGACCCGTTTTTTATATTTTACCCAAAAATGGGGTATTATATTCTGTTTTCTGTGCACCAAATTTCATTTTAGTGTATTTTATCCTAAAAATACGGGTTTGATAAACATTTGCGCAAATACCGCGCGACATAAAAAATTGCAACTAGCATCTTTTTATTCTACGGGCCCTCGGCTTTTGGAAAATATATCATTATTTGGGAGTCTGAAGATGTTTTCCAGCCCAAAATTCAGATTTTATGTGTGCGCAAATAGAAATTGCTCCTGACAGGAAGTGGTTACATTTTGTAACAGGAAAACAACAACAAAGAAACAACAAACATTCCTAAATAAACATTATAAATCAGGAAATAATAATATTATTGTTCTCATGTGTCCCAGCAAGTTCCTTCCATGACCTGAGCTGTTGTATCATAACATCCCCGGATACTACTCCCATCATCCCTGAGCAGCAGAAAATGGGAGTCTTTGCACCCATTTCATCATTGGCACTTCAATAACGTTGTTCATTTAGACATTGTTCAATAAAGCTTGCTGAAAACAAAACAGCTTATCCCTCCAACGTAAAAGCTCTGGTAATACAGGCACTGTGCGTTTGTTTGTGCAGAGATTGTTGCATAAAGCTTGTTAGAGAGGAAAAAAAAAAACGGATTCACCTAATACCGTTGCTAACAGGCCGCATGGGGTTGTGGACAGTTTACTCTATAAAGCTTCTTCTAGAAAAAAAAAATTACAACTTTCCCCGTCACGTGACACCGTTGTAGGTAATGGACGACTGTTCATGTTTAATAAAGCTTGCTAGAAAAAAAAAAACCCACAAACTACAACTTCCGGGATGCTCTGCGGCCACAACTGAGGTCAGGACGAAGATTAAATGTTAAAATGTGAACAATTAGGGTTTTCTGTGCAGCGGTGACGGAGCGAGGGGAGGGGAGTGGGTTATAATGGTGTTTCTGTGTGATATGTGAGCTATGGTGGGGGGTGCAGGGTGGAAGTGACATGTGCGCATGTAATAGGGACTCTTCCTGTGTATGGGGGAGGCTGTCATTGCTGCACTGGAGGTGAGTCTGTGTATTCTTATGTGATCCCTCCGTGCTGTACGAAGGTCATCTCTCCCCATTGTGTGTCTGTAGTTGCTGGGGGTCCCTGATATGCAGGTTCTGCAGATTGGCCCCTGGATTCTTCCTCCTAAGGGCCCCTCTGCTTTCCTTCTAACTCGCATTACAATCCAGTTGTACAATCTCGTTTAGATCTACAAGACCAGTCACCCTGCTCAAGGAGGGAGAGCAGCAGTGACTGGTCTTTATTACAGGAAGGGGCGGAGACAAGACCAGTCACCCTGCTCAAGGAGGGAGAGCAGCAGTGACTGGTCTTTATTACAGGAAGGGGCGGAGACAAGACCAGTCACCCTGCTCAAGGAGGGAGAGCAGCAGTGACCGGTCTTTATTACAGGAGGGGGCGGAGACAAGACCAGTCACCCTGCTCAAGGAGGGAGAGCAGCAGTGACTGGTCTTTATTACAGGAGGGGGCGGAGACAAGACCAGTCACCCTGCTCAAGGAGGGAGAGCAGCAGTGACTGGTCTTTATTACCGGAGGGGGCGAAGACAAGACCAGTCACCCTGCACAAGGAGAGCAGCAGTGACCGGTCTTTATTACTGGAGGGGGCGGAGACAAGACCAGTCACCCTGCACAAGGAGAGAGAGCGGCAGTGAACGGTCTTTATTACAGGAAATAGATTTATATACAGTGAAGCTGATTGGTTGCCATGGGCAACTGCTCCCACTTTTGTCTGCTCCACTTTTTGATGAATTCCCCTCCACTTTGTATGTAAACATTGCGGATTTTCCCCTTCCAGAGATGCGTCTGACGGGTCTCGTAGCGATGGCCTCCAAGGTGGTCAAGCTGCCTCCTCTGTATCGCTTTGGCACCAGCCGGCCGTCTACGTTGGCCGCGCAGAAGAAGAACCCGCCGGGCAAGAGGAGGTCCAAAATATTCGTGGAACCCATCAGCAAGGAGTGGAAGTATTTCCGGGGAGACGTGGTGAGTGAACGTCACATGACCTGGCGCTGGGCTGTGAGTGAACGTCACATGACCTGGCGCTGGGCTGTGAGTGAACGTCACATGACCTGGCGCTGGGCTGTGAGTGAACGTCACATGACCTGGCGCTGGGCTGTGAGTGAACGTCACATGACCTGACCTGTACTGGGCTGTGAGTGAACGTCACCTGACCTGACCTGTACTGGGCTGTGAGTGAACGTCACATGACCTGACCTGGCGCTGGGCTGTGAGTGAACGTCACATGACCTGACCTGGCGCTGGGCTGTGAGTGAACGTCACATGACCTGACATGGCGATGGGCTGTGACAGAAAGTGCATCGCCCTGACACATGACCTGCACGAAGTTGTAGAGAGGATAGTGGAGGGCCCTGTTATCTAAACCGCGCTATATCTAAAGGGAACATCGGGGGGGGGGGATTTATTAAGACTGGAGCAGCTGTGCATTGTAACCAATCAACTCTATATGGAGATTTCCTCTCACTTCCTGTTGTGTCTCCAGGACAGGAAATGAAGGGAAATATCCCCAACAGAACCCAGGCAGTAAAATATAAACTGACGAGGGGTTAAGTTCTTCCCGGCTCTGTCCACATATAATCCTGGAGATAAGATACCCATCGGGTGAATCTCCGGTGAATGTTTGATTCTCTCTGAGTGAATCCGTGTGGTTTTGATGCCGTCCGCCATTTTGTCTTCCTATTTCCCCTTCCAGGTTGAGGTTCTGGCGGGCAAAGACGTCGGGAAGCAGGGGAAGGTGACGCAGGTGATCCGCGCTCGCAACTGGGTCGTGGTGGAAAATCTCAACGCTGTGAGTAAGGAGTGTCTGACCTCCGTCCTTCCCTTCAGTCTTCTCTCACCTCCGTCCTTCCCTTCAGTCTTCTCTCTGACCTCCGTCCTCCCCTTCAGTCTTCTCTCTGACCTCCGTCCTCCCCTTCAGTCTTCTCTCTGACCTCCGTCCTCCCCTTCACTCTTCTATCTGACCTCCGTCCTCCCCTTCACTCTTCTATCTGACCTCCGTCCT
>NW_017309499.1:40072-41285 GCF_000935625.1 Nanorana parkeri
CCCCTCAGTCTTCTATGTGACCTCCGTCCTCCCCTTCAGTCTTCTATGTGACCTCCGTCCTCCCCTTCAGTCTTCTATGTGACCTCCGTCCTCCCCTTCAGTCTTCTATGTGACCTCCGTCCTTCCCTTCAGTCTTCTATCTGACCTCCGTCCTCCCCTTCAGTCTTCTATCTGACCTCCGTCCTTCTTTCTCCTCGGCAGCACTTCCGGTATGTGGGGAAGTCGGGGGACTACGGGGGGACGTTGGTGATCAGTGAGGCCCCCCTGCTGGTGAATCGCGTGTCACTGGTGGACCCCACAGACAAGTAAGTTGCCTCTGGAGTCATTGCATGCCGCGCACTGTCCGTGTGTGTGGGGTGAGGGGCAGATAGGAGCAGGGAAAGGCGGAGCTCTGTAGTTCAGTGGGCGGGGCTGACAACTCCGCAGTCTTTATTTATAGAATGACTGATACTGGCGGTGTTGGGGCCCCTCCCCCCTCATTTCCTGTCCCGGTGACACAGGAAGTGACGGGGAGCTCTCGTACGGGGGCGTGCCGGGAAGATGGGGATCAGCACATCGGAGGATCTGATTGGTTCACGTCGATGTGGATTCCACGTTGTTCCGGGCTCTGGGATTGGACGTCTCCAGTCGTGTCTTCTGATTGGATGACGTCCGTAGTTGGAGGTGTTGAGGTTTTTTTTTTTTTCTTTCTTGCTAACCGGAGATTGTTCCTCCAGGAAACCCACCGAGACGGAATGGCGGTACACGGAGGAGGGCGAGCGGGTGAGGGTGGGCGTGAGGACCGGGCGCATCATCCCCAAACCCGTCTTCCAGAGACGAGACGGCGTCATCCCCGAGCAGTGGAAAGGTGAGACGAATATGCCACAAGATGTCCCCGCCTCACCTTCTCCTCTCTCTCTCTCTCCAGAGGGCCCCAAGGACACGTCTGTGGAGGACGCTCTGGAACGCACGTACGTCCCGTCGCTGAAGACGTTTCAGGAGGAGATCATGGAGACGATGGGCCTGGCGGAGCCCCGGAGGCAAAGGAAATCCTTCTGGTATTAATGTTCAGCGGGGACGTGTGGGGGGAAATGCCGACCTCGGACTTCTCTAGATCGGAGGCGGAGTCGCCCTCCGGGAAATCTGCGTGGAGGTGTGATGGGGCCGGGCCGACAGTAACCCCCCCTCCCCCCCCGTGCCCCTGCTTTATACATGAACCGGTGTTTACAAACAC
>NW_017309499.1:43104-43980 GCF_000935625.1 Nanorana parkeri
GTGTGTGTGTGGGGGAGAGAGGGAGAGAGAGAGATGTGTGTGTGTGTGGTGTGTGTGTGGTGTGTGTGGGAGAGAGAGAGGTGTGGGTGTGTGTGTGTGGTGTGTGGGGGAGAGAGGGAGAGAGAGAGAGGTGTGTGTGGTGTGTGAGGGGGAGAGAGAGAGGTGTGGGTGTGTGTGTGTGGTGTGTGGGGGAGAGAGGGAGAGAGAGAGAGGTGTGTGTGGTGTGTGAGGGGGAGAGAGAGAGGTGTGGGTGTGTGTGTGTGGTGTGTGGGGGAGAGAGGGAGAGAGAGAGAGGTGTGTGTGGTGTGTGAGGGGGAGAGAGAGAGGTGTGGGTGTGTGTGTGTGGTGTGTGGGGGAGAGAGGGAGAGAGAGAGAGGTGTGTGTGTGTGGGGGAGAGAGGGAGAGAGAGAGGTGTGTGTGGTGTGTGTGTGTGTGTGGTGTGTGTGTGAGAGAGAGAGAGATGTGTGTGGGGGTGGGTGTGTGTGGTGAGAGAGATGTGTGGTGTGTGTGAGAGAGGGAGAGAGAGAGATGTGTGGTGTGTGTGGTGAGAGAGATGTGTGGTGTGTGTGTGTGTGTGTGGGGGAGAGAGGGAGAGATGTGTGTGAGATGTGTGTGTGGTGTGTGTGTGGTGTGTGAGATGTGTGTGTGTGTGTGTGTCTTGTAGTCCCACATAGATGGACTACAAGAAACCTTAATGGGTTCTTGCACCGGGGCCCTGAAGGGTCGGGGGGGGTCAAACGAAGCAGCAGGAGTGCAAAATGATGGCTTATCCGCTGCAAACCCTTCCCTAGAGGTGCCCGCAGGTCCTCCTCTGTACGCGGTGACCACCACTGTCTACACTACACTCCCTGGTGGTCAGGCCGCACCCCCCGCAGG
>NW_017309499.1:44001-49998 GCF_000935625.1 Nanorana parkeri
AGGTTGCTTCCCGGAGCCGGACTCTGTCACTGACATGTGACGTGACAGCTCCGTCCTCCCCGTCGCCGCAGCCTCTGTATTATAAGGAGGCCAAAGATTAAGTATGGCAGCCAAGGAACTGACGCTCAGCAACGGCCTCTCACATACACCTCTCATGACAGGTGCACTTTAAAGCATACCCGTCATATGTGCTCTGGTTACAGACTGTACCGGCCCAGCTCCCCTATCCTCTACTGCACCTCGCACACATGCTCCCTAACTTCCCCGACCCGCAATGCACTGCTCGGCGCCGGAGAGTCCTGTTGCCGGATCTGAACATTGTCACATGTTGTCCATGTCTGAAAAGGACCAGAGGGGGGAGGGGAATCAGTAGACTAATGTTCAGTCTGGGATGGACGGCTACAATGTAACAACTTCTACACCTGCAGTGATTGGACAAGGATGGGGGGGCACTGATCACTGTGCAGAGAATATCCAATCACGTGATTGGAGGATGGAGGTCAGCAGATCTTCAACAGCCTATTGGTCTTTATTAAATCCATTCCCCCCCCCCTCCTGCAGCCAACCAGAAACACGAACTCTCCATTCCCCCGAGGTAGGGATCGCCTGGGAGTTCCAGTCTGTCTCTAACGGTGTGGGTTACAGGAGAGGTCTGGGAGGCTGCTGAGGTTCAGCTCTCCACAGAATATAAGGAGAGAGGAGATGTGATTTCTGTCATTATTCCCACTTGTCATATCTTATAGATTTTCTGGGAGCTTTACATGCACCCACCTTCCCGCAAACCGAGGACTGCACCTCACTGAGATTGTAGTTGGTTGGTGGGTGTGGTGAAGTTCCATGTCAGAATTTACCATGAGCCCATACTCTGTCCATGCTGGACATATACTTCCCTTTCCTTCCAGCTCTGCTGATTCTTTTACTTCCTTGAGTGAAGAAGAACTCCCGGTGCTTCTAGGTATGGGAAGCATGTGACTCATTTCTTGGGAGCTCAGGGATGGTGGGAGCTCCTCATAATGGGCACAGCGGGGGTACAGACCCGGGAACTCAGCACCGGGATGGTGGGGGCCCCTCATAATGAGCACAGCGGGTGTACAGCCCCGGGAACTCAGCACCGGGATGGTGGGGGCCCCTCATAATGAGCACAGCGGGTGTACAGCCCCGGGAACTCAGCACCGGGATGGTGGGGGCCCCTCATAATGAGCACAGCGGGTGTACAGCCCCGGGAACTCAGCACCGGGATGGTGGGGGCCCCTCATAATGAGCACAGCGGGTGTACAGCCCCGGGAACTCAGCACCGGGATGGTGGGGGCCCCTCATAATGAGCACAGCGGGTGTACAGCCCCGGGAACTCAGCACCGGGATGGTGGGGGCCCCTCATAATGAGCACAGCGGGTGTACAGCCCCGGGAACTCAGCACCGGGATGGTGGGGGCCCCTCATAATGAGCACAGCGGGTGTACAGCCCCGGGAACTCAGCACCGGGATGGTGGGGGCCCCTCATAATGAGCACAGCGGGTGTACAGCCCCGGGAACTCAGCACCGGGATGGTGGGGGCCCCTCATAATGAGCACAGCGGGTGTACAGCCCCGGGAACTCAGCACCGGGATGGTGGGGGCCCCTCATAATGAGCACAGCGGGTGTACAGCCCCGGGAACTCAGCACCGGGATGGTGGGGGCCCCTCATAATGAGCACAGCGGGTGTACAGCCCCGGGAACTCAGCACCGGGATGGTGGGGGCCCCTCATAATGAGCACAGCGGGTGTACAGCCCCGGGAACTCAGCACCGGGATGGTGGGGGCCCCTCATAATGGGCACAGCGGGTGTACAGACCTGGGAACTGAGCACAGGGATGGTGGGATTTCCACTCACCTCATATTGGATGCCTTCCAATGGTTATGTAACCAATATATGACTATGGACCTGGAGCAAGGAATTGTCTCCCCTCCTCCCCCCTCCTTTGTGGATGTCTGGCCCCCCTTAATTCCTTTTGTTCTAATGGTACCCCGCATTTGGAATGCTGTTTTTGACTTTACCAGATGGATACGTGGCGCCTATATAACTGTACTGTGTGTACTCTGTATTGAAAACCAATAAAACTGAAATAATTAAAGAATGTCCGTTGGGTTTGTAACGATATCCGGGGCTCAGTTAGAGAGATTGTGTTGTCTTGTTATGTCCCCACTCTGCCTCCCCGCTCTGGAGCGTCCATTGCCAGGCATGCAGACTCCGTTCCACTGGCAACACTCACTCAGCCCCTATTAGCCAGTGGCATTGCTCCCCTCGTGCTGTATTCTTATTTCTACACAGCAGGTTGGCCTCCCTGGGATCCTGGCAGTGCGCCTTAAGCCCAGGGCTACTTCCTAAACATGGTCTGTTCTGCACACTGAATATTTACCCTGTAGTTTAACTGGCTTTACCCCTGCCTGTCCTTGGATTATGTTTATCAAGTGTCTCTGAATTATACTTATGGTCTGCTGCCTGCCCAGACCTTGGCCTGTCTCTGAATTATACTTATTGTCTGTTGCCTGCCCAGACCATGGCCTGTCTCTGAATTATACTTATGGTCTGCTGCCTGCCCAGACCTTGGCCTTTCTCTGGATTATACTTATGGTCTGCTGCCTGCCAGTCCTTGGCCTGTCTCTAGATTATACTTATGGTCTGCTGCCTGCCCAGACCTTGGCCTGTCTCTAGATTATACTTATGGTCTGCCGCCTGCCCAGACCTTGGCCTGTCTCTGGATTATACTTATGGTCTGCCGCCTGCCCAGACCTTGGCCTGTCTCTGGATTATACTTATGGTCTGCCGCCTGCCCAGACCTTGGCCTGTCTCTGGATTATACTTATGGTCTGCCGCCTGCCCAGACCTTGGCCTGTCTCTAGATTATACTTATGGTCTGCCGCCTGCCCAGACCTTGGCCTGTCTCTGGATTATACTTATGGTCTGCCGCCTGCCCAGACCTTGGCCTGTCTCTGGACTATACTTATGATGTGATTTCATCTAACTTAAGTTGTAAGCAACATTCACATACTGGCAAAAAAAAATAAAAAATACTTCACTTCAGGAGAGCAAATTTCCCCCATGCTGAGGGCTGCCCTGGAAGACTTAGACCGGGAGGGAATGTTTTCAATTAAAAAAAACACAGAACGAAAATGGGAATGTTTCAAAACAATTGTTCTAAAGCACAATATATTCCAGTAAGCAATAAGTTTAAAAGGCTAAAATTAAAACCCGCGCGGCTGACACCCAATGTTAAAAAAGCCAAAAACAATAAGAAAAGGGCGTTTAACCCCTTCGTGACGGGAGACGTGCACTGTATGTGACGAGTTATATCGGGCTTTGTAATGCCGGTAACAGCTGATTCTCAGCGGTTACCAGTCATGAATGGATGGGTCAGTACTGAGGCATTCATTCATTAAATAATTAAGCTTTTTGTAAAAGCTTCTTCCTTTCACTAATGAATGAATGAAGCCGTTACATGCAAATTTGCGATCCCGTATTTGACAGCTGAAGATAGCAGAGAGGTGGCGGAGTGACTCCCCGTCCCTGCTATTCGTTTTGACAGCTCGAGAGCCCGATGTTTAGATACACTTCACTCGAAAGATACAATGTATATCTTTTGAGTGAAATGTATCAGTTCTGATCGTCTAGAGCAGCGGTTCTCAACCTTTCTAGGGCCGGGACCCCTTGGTAACATTTGCCAAGTTGTGACCCCCCAACGGTAAAATTTAGGGATGACGCGGCTGCTGCAGCGACATCTGGCGTCGTGGCGGGAGAACGGACGCTGCTGCGCTAGGAGAGGGCTGAGGAGGACTCTCACCTTTATCATTGTTTATTTTTTATAATTTTCTTATTTTTTAATAATTTGTTTCTTATTTTTTTTAATCGCTTTTTTATTTTTTTAATTCTTTTATTTCTTTAATAATTTTTGTATCTATTTTTTTTCCACTTAACTTCATTGCTATCACACAGAGGTAACAAGCCCCCTGTGTAATAGCAATTGGAGGTGACAGGTTCTCTTTATTGACCCCTGTCACCTCCAATACAGGAGTTCTAGCCGCAGCGCTGTGCTGGAACTTCTGTGACAGGTGAGAGGGGAATGGCACAGCACGGCACATCACATCACATCACAGCACGGCACAGCACGGCACGGCACATCACATCACATCACATCACATCACAGCACGGCACAGCACAGCACAGCACGGCACGGCACGGCACATCACATCACAGCACGGCACATCACATCACGGCACGGCACAGCTCTCCCCTCTCACTGTGCACACTGATCGGCAGGTTTACTTTTAACCCTGTAGGAAAAAAAAACTTTCTCCTGGAAAGGTTTAGTCTGCTCGATTAGAAAGTTTTTTTTCTTTCTGACTGACGGCGGCACCGATGTCAGAAAAAAAAAGAGCAGAGAAAGCGCTTCTCTACTGGGTGGCCGGAAGCTCCTAGGCGACTCCTAGGAAAATCGTCATTCGACCCCCGAAGGGGTCCCGACCCCCCAGGTTGAGAACCACTGGTCTAGGCACAATCAAAGAGCTTTTAGTGAGATCTGAATCTGACTAAAGTCAGGATCAGTCTCTAAGGTTATTATTAGCTGTCTAATAGCCAAAACATTTTTTGAAAAAAGTTAATTTATCAAGCAGTCATAGTGACTGCTTGATATAAACTGACAAGAAAAAAAAAATTCTAATTTATTTTTTATTTTTACAAAGTGTAAAACAAAATTAGGAAAATAAAAATGATATATCAATATATTTTTATACTATAATTGATATAAAAAATGCCAAAAAAAATAATAATAATAAAAACTTGTGAAAAAAGTGTTTTCTTCTATTTTTTGTTGCTCGTTTTTTTTTAATGTTATTCAAACTAAGTGAGGGGTTAGGTACACACATGTGATATAATGATATAGCCCGATCTGTCCTCTAAAAAAAAACTATATATAACATGTGCGGGGTACATTTAGTAAGAAAGTATATTACTGCTGTGGAAGAATCGCACAGCAACAATGTAACAAGTGTGTCCAGTCATTTATGAACCGAAACTGAAAACGAGCTCTAGTCACGAAGGAGTTAAACAATATAAAAATGAAGGAACGCCGTCTGTCATCATTTGAAAGCTACAAAGAATATAATAAAATATGTAAAAAGGAAATAAAGCTCGCAAAGTTTCAAAATGATAGACAGGTTGCAAAAGATTGCAAGACTAACCCCCAAAACTTCTTTACATAGATTAATAGTAAAAACAATCAGGTCGGAGCATGTTGGCCCCTTAAAAGATAACTTGCAGTTGGGTAACTGGGGACAATGAGAAGGCAAATCTATTAAATACTTTCTTCAGCTCTGTGCACACCAAGGAACAGGATGTAACTCAGGTCCATAATGGGGATAGCAGTGCCAGAGCCTCTACTGAACCACAATGGCTGACTATTGATATGGTCCAGAAATAGACAAAATTAAGGTGAACAAAGGACCTGGACCAGACGGCTGACACCCACGTGTCCTCAAAGAATTGAGCTGTATTACACCCACGTGTCCTCAAAGAATTGAGCTGTATTACACCCACGTGTCCTCAAAGAATTGAGCTGTATTACACCCACGTGTCCTCAAAGAATTGGGGATTACAAGTCCTATTTCTGTGTTTGCAGATGACACAAGTCATGTAGTGGAATTCAGTCCTTACAGGATGTCTCCAACCTACAAGCAGATCGGAATGCTCTGTGTGATTGGGCAACTATTTGGCAAATGAGGTTTAATGTTGATAAATGTAAAGTTCTGCACTTGGGGACTGGAAACATGCATGCGTCCTATACTCTAGGGGGAGTAAGTTTGGGGGAGTCAATGATGGAGAAAGATCGGGGTGTTCTGGTAGATCATAGACTGAATAATAGCATGCAATGTCAGGCCGCAGTTTTTAAAGCAGCAAGATCCTTCCTTGTATTATACGGGGTCTCCAGACTCCAGAGAGAGAGACATCATCCTGCCCCTGTACAAAG
>NW_017309499.1:50631-60391 GCF_000935625.1 Nanorana parkeri
CTGTGAAAATGTGGAATAGACTCCCCCAGGAGCTCAGTGACCTCTGTGAAGTATTCCTACACAGAATATGACTGGATATTGTACCTATAGGTATATTAAGCATCAGAGATTGTTGATCCCAGGAAAATCCGAAGTAGATGGACTTGTGTCTTTTTTCAACCTGACTAACTATGTAACTATGTAACTATGTAACTATGTATAACTTACCGATAATGACGAGCTGATAATTCTGCACACATTGCCGTGATTTCTGTCTTATAATTGCTCTATAACGCTCAGTTGGATTGGTTATAATTAAGGATCCATCGGCTGTAGAATTCAGACGTTCTTCATACCAATATCCTTTAATGACAATATCTGTGTGTGGTTGTGTTACTGCAAAACTATTTTCAGTATGTCCAGATATCCAGCTGATGGAGGTGATGTTGGTGGAACCAACTGGTAGAGTGACCTCTCCTCCCCATACACCCGATACACGTCTTTCCTCTCCACATTGCTCGACGTTTGACAAAGCTGATACAGAATAAATACTAGATTTAGATACAATATAATTAGACTTCTTGGATCCTTATTTCCTGGAGAACATTCTCAGACATCTACATGAGGCTATGAGAGGGGGGCAGGTAACAGATGAACGAGCCCTGAACCTGTGTAGTCCTGTACTGCTGGCAATACTGCCCCTAAATAACAATACATCGGGGTGATTATTGTGTCTTTGCTCCACGTCCCAACAACAAGATCAACACCGAACCCTGAAAGTCCTGTTTCCATTATATGAGTTGTTATTGATGCCGCGATACTGAACATCCAGTTTGGATGCTGGAAGACCAGCTTGGAGGATTGGTGGAGGATTGGTCCTGATCATCAAGCTAATGGTGGAATTAGAACGTATACTCCTCAGAATGAACCGAACTACATAATTTGTGTATTACTTTTGCTTTATAGTAGGTAAGTGTCCCATCTGGGTGTATGTGTTGGATGCAGCCAACTCTTAAAGATGCCATGGCCATTGTCTGAGCCTTCCAATGAATGATTTACTGACCTCAGAGTGCATGGAATGTTGGTGCTAATGAAGAGGGACGTCAAATACCACAGTCCCATTGGCAGGGGAAAAGCATCATTACCCCCTGCTAGAGAGGACCTGAACATGACACAAGACCACGGAGAAGAGCTGTTGTTGGTGTGGTGTGTACAATAAAGAAAGAGAGACAAAAGAGACGTGAAAACAATTACATCTGAGAACTTTGTAATGGATTTCTATCAAACATACGTGTAAATCCATGACCATTTCCCATTAAATTGATTCATAAAAACTTACCGGAGTTACAATATATATTTTTCAATAAAAGTAATAACTTACGTGTAATGAGGAGTTGATAATTCTGCACACATTGCCGTGATTTCTGTCTTATAATTGCTCTATAAGTTCCTCCATCACGTTCAGTTGGATTGGTTATAATTAAGGATCCATTGGCTGCAGATTTCAGACGTTCTTTACAACAATATCCTTTAATGACAATATCTTCGTGTGGTTGTGTTACTGCGAAATCATTTTCCGTATCTCCAGTCATCCAGCTGATGGAAGTGATGTCAGTGGAACCAACTGGTAGAGTGACCTCTACGCCCGATACACCCGATACACGTCTTTCCTCTCCACATGACTCGAGGTTTGACAAAGCTGATACAGAATAAAAACTAGATTTAGATACAATATAATTAGACTTCTTGGATCCTTATTTCCTGGAGAACATTCTCAGACATCGGGCTAAGACAAGAGATGGACAACAGACACTCAGGTCCTTTCCTTGTGTATTTTTCCCAGCTAGGGCGCCGCAATTGCCACCAGAGGGAAGGATTCATAAGATTACAAAATTAGTACTGTCCTCCTTACCCGGACCTATGACGCTCCTTTCTAGGCAAGATTTGTTAAAATTAAACTCCAACTTTTTTTTTTTGTGGCTGAAAATGAACAATTCCGGGTTAAGACCTTACTTCTAGAGGTGGCGGGGCATTGAACTATTGTAGGTAACTGTCCCAAATGGGTGTAAGTTGTTCTACTGGATAATGCCAGCTGCCCCTTGTGGGTCTAAACAGCCCTCTTCATCAGAGCTACATGTATAATAGATACAATAATAGCCGGCATTATGTACAGAAGGAAAACCTTGTCAGGATAAAGTAACATTGTCTGTGAAGGTTCTCGTGTGTCCAGGTCATGCTAGAGATAGTAGGTCAGTCACATTCAGCTGGACTTGTCCTGTCATTTTGAAGATGCTTTGTAGCTTCTCCAAGCCACTTCTTCAGTCTTGATGAGTGCTGGGAACTTACCCCAGTGTATATACCCATACCAGGAACATACACCAGTGTATATACCCCCACCATACCAGGAACATACCCCAGTGTATATACCTCCACCATACCAGGGACATACACCAGTGTATATACCTCCACCATTCCAGGAACATACCCCTGTGTATATACCCGCACCATACCAGGAACATACCCCCAGGGCCGGCCTTAGGCCTTTAGGCGCCCTGTGCGAGAAAGCTTTACAGCGCCCCTCAGTGGCCACACCCTTTAGTGGCCACACCCCCATAACCACACCCATTTCCCCCAATATCCGCACCAATTAGAGATTCCTATTTTGTTAAGCCGAAAAGAAACCTATTAAAAAGTATGATACAATAAAACTTTTATTCAAAGGTATTAAACTTGTCGGCACAATAGAAGTATTCTTATCAAATAAAACAACAGAAGGCAAACAATAAATGTCAGACTACAATGGAGTCTATAACAATAGAGTGTCCGGTTGTCATGCCGATCCCTTTCTTCCAGTAAGTGCATCTAGAAAAGTAAAAATAGAAAACAGAACACAAAACTCGGACTCAGTGTAAAATGAATGAATTACTATATGTCCGACTATACGGAAAATATATTCAGGCGCATAATAATCATTTGTTTGAGAATGTGCGGCGGCCATGTTGGCCACCGACGTGTTTTGTGAATGCGTACCGACCATCTTGGAGGCGAGGAGCATGACGTTACATGACGCCATGCATATGTGGCGTCAGGTGACCTCACACGCCGATATTAGCCCCACCATCTTGGTGTATACCATGGCGCTCGCACACCCCTAAGGCCGGCCCTGATTGCAATGCTTTCCCAGCTTCAATGCAAAAATTAAAGAAATGCAAATGATTTTCTGATACATATTAGTAAATATGCATTTCCTTCATTTTTTGCAAAAGCTGAACTTTAGTCTTTAATAATAGAAAAAAATGGGACCCCGGCTTGAAGATATAACGGCTGCATGAGGACTTTGCAAGGGTCTGCGGAGGAGCGCAAGACACGAGGACAAAACTGTCTCCAGCGACAATGTAACACTTAGACATCGCAACCAGATTGTTGTTCCTCTTTCTGGTCTGATCTACAGATATCTATAAATAAGAGTTATTCTGCGCTGACAGCCTCCTCTTATCTCTGTATTATCGTGTTTGCTTTTTGTGAAAAGTCACATGAAAGGAGAAGTAATGTTGGAGAACAGTAACAATCGCCCGGGCACAGGGGGGGGCCCGGCCAGGACATGCCTCTGATGCCATGCGGGCCGCCTGGGTCGCTATGGCACATCAGGGTGCTGGCTGTCACTGGCGGCTGTGAAGAGGAACGCGCCGGCGCTGTTAGATCACCGACAACCGGTCAGTGATGTGTGCGGCGGGGCGTTCCTCCTCACAGCCGCTGTCAGTGACAGCCAGCAACTTCTGCAGAAGAGGCCGAACCCGGCGTTTGCAGTGGAGGAGGAGGCGGGGCCCGGCGACCTAAGAGCAGGAGGGGCCAGTGATGTAAGAGGAGGTGGGGCCCGTCGATAGAAGAGGAGACAGGGCCCGACCATGGAAGAGGAGGCGGGGCCCGGGGACGGAACAGGAGGCAGGGCCCGGAGACCACGGAGGCGGACAGGTAAGAGGCGTGCAGCCCACCTGAGACCCTGCAGAGCCCACCATAGAGAGTCTATGGCAGCCTCTGCAGGGTCACTCTCAGGTGGGCTCTGCAAGGGGTGTAACTAGAAATCACGGGGCCCCATGCTAAATGTTGCTATGGGGCCCTGTGATTTCTAGTTACGCCCCTGTTTGAACCAATCATTTTTGGCATATAAATTGTTAATTGTCCGCATGGTTGGGGGCATGGCATGCATGTGTCTACTGCCGAAATACATTGTGCTAGAAGGTGTCCCCCCTTTCCCATCTCGGAAAGTTGGGAGGTTTGTTCAGAGGTGATCTCATCATCTAGGGCAAAGGAAGCCGGCGCTGTAGAGAGCAAGGCTGCGGCCAGGGCCGGATTTACTCTCTCTGCTGCCCCAAGGCCAGGTCCCTCAATGCGCCCCCCTACCCCCTTCCCATGGCAGGCCTGCAGGCTGCATACAAGTGATCTTGGTGACATCCCCGAGATCACTTGTACAAAACAAGCGGCCGCTTCCCCGCTGTACATTTAGCTCTGCTTGCCCAAAGCCGGGCTAAATGTAGAAAACAACTACCCGGCCCGGCCTGGCCCCCGGAACTCCATGTCCTGGGCATCGGGAGATAGGATTTCCAAACCCTGCTGCCCCTCTACTCCCTGCTGCTCCTCTACTCCCTGCTGCTCCTCTACTCCCTGCTGCCCCTCTACTCCCTGCTGCCCCTCTACTCCATGCTGCTCCTCTACTCCCTGCTGCCCCTCTTCTCCCTGCTGCCCCTCTTCTCCCTGCTGCCCCTCTACTCCCTGCTGCCCCGAGGCCGGGCCTTGGTTGGCCTTGCGGAAAATCCAGCCCTGGCTGCGGCGGCGGAGGGAGCAGAGCCGCATTAGCCGATACTTCCTCTATAGCGCCGGCTACTGTGACAGGCGGAGTGACGCCGGATAACTTTAGATTGTTGTACATTTTGTTGCACATTAAAAAAAATAAGACAGTATCTTATTTTTGGGGGTAACCCGGTAGTTTTGTACGTGGGAACCCAGTGCGGAGGCCCTCAGGATTACATGTTCTGGTAGATGCTGTCGGGGTCAGCGGCCGGTTTCCTTCTTGATTTGGACTTCACAGCGGCGTAGGCGACATTCTAACAAATAAAAACACCAAACCGTTAAACAAAGACAAAGATTACAAATCAGCTAAAGACGGTTTACGCAAAATTCATGTTTGCAGCGGTTGCTGGGAATGTGCGCGGCCTAAAATATCTACAGTTAGTCTTACCGGTAACGGTATTTCTAAGAATCTTCCAGGATGGCAAGCCTACTTATCTCTCAGGTTGCTGTCCTGGAAGATGATTGGAGAAAACGTTCTGTTTTTTTGCACAGGCCCATATTGTCTGCGCCTTCCTCTGCAATGATACCCGTCGCTGATTCTCTGAAGGCTCGGGGGCAAAATGTTTTATTATGAGCCAAGCAGAAAGATATTTCCACCTCCGCCTTCAAGATTCGGGTCTGCTATGTCCACCGTTTGGCCCCACCGACCAATTTCCCAATACTCACATTTTCATGTCCTTCTCTTCTCCCCGCTGGAGCGCCTGAAAGATTCAAAATGAAAATGTGGTAAAGTTATGTAATGTATATAAAAAAAATGCAATGTGTACGGAAGACTTACACTGATATACCAACCAATATATAGTGACAGGTACCAGTGAGGACTGGTGGCTAGATTGGGAAACTGGCAATTGTGGTGTTTGTTTCAAAGGCTGGATTTGTTGAAGGGCCTCGGGGGGGCCGATGTTAGATTGCGCTGATTGAGCCCGCTACTGAATGCTGGCAATGGCAAGACTGACAATGGACGGAACCATAATATGAATGGCAATTGTGGGCCGGTGCCTAGGGTGGCTATCACAATACCGTGCACGGGTGTCCCCACACCACGTGCAGGTATTCTATACAAGAGGACCAATACGTGACCACAAATGCTTACAAAGTATAATTTATTAGCTGCACCAAAGCACCACAACCATAAAACACCACCACCCGCAAGTAACATGTAAAAATATAAGTAACAATTACACACCTGGAGACAACAGGGCAACCCCTGGGGAGCAGGACAACAGGGAGGGAGCCACTGATCAAGAGACCTCAGGGGTCCGGAGTCAGGGTACAAGGCAGGAACAGGCTACAGGCAACAATACTGGAGCACAGGCCTCGCTGCAGGGAGAGGTTAAATACCCTCCCAGATCAGCACCAGGTGGTGCCTAATTGCTGGGAGACGCCTGCAGGCGAGCACTGGAACTGCAGGATCAGGTTCCAGCTCCACACTGCCACGCGGAGGTGCTCTGGTCCCTGACAGTGGCCAAGTTATAATAAGGTGAAAACCTCAAAATCTGAAGTCTTTCTCAACCTCTAAACAATTATGGCTGACAAGGCAACAATGAACCAAGCAATAAATAAACTGGAAGGGTAATGCAATGGAGTGCGATGGGTGTTGAGAAGGATCAGAAGCCCCAAAAAACATTGAGCCATAGAGTTGGGGAGAGCTAACATTTAAGATCTAACAGTTATCCCCTACCTGCACTATTAACATTGATACCAGGTCCAATAAAAAAATGATATTCTAAGATTTATGTTGGTAGCCGCTAAAATAAGTATATCACAGGGCTGGAAACTAACAGTCCCTCCCTCAATTGAAAATTGGTCAAATATTATAGAAGAAATAAGGTATATGGAGGAACTAAGTGCAAAGGATACAGACAGGATTGATAGTTATAAGAAGATATGGGAGAATTGGGAATTATGTAGACAATCGGAGGAATTTGAGAAAATGGTAAAAGAATGATAAAGACAGCAATTGGAAAAATATCAAAGGGTAATGCATATATGGTCAAATAAGAAAATAGAATATATATATATAAATGATTACAAGATGTTTAGATAAATACAGTATATGATCTGTATGAATGGAAGATAGAAAGGAATGAAGACGTTTTTTTAGGAGAGGAGGGGAAAGGGGAAGATGGGATTAAGAAGTGAGGACACGAGGTATACATAGAAGAAGTAGAAGGGAAGGGTAAGGTAGTACACATAGGGTATAGAAAGTAGGCCATTAAATAGTAGGCAGGATACACAATAAAAGGAGGACCACTACTGTTATGGAAATTCACTTGGTTCAACGCACAAATCCATGTCGCATTAAGCTGCGCCAAACGCAAAGAATTTCCCCCGTTGTACTACGCTCCTTTATGCAAGGACTGGAAGTATCCCCTTCTATAGAGTCATGTAGAGTCAGGAGACAGATGTTGCTTGTTCGTTAATCCCATGCTAAGAGACCTAACAAAGTATTAAGTTGTAATAAAAGGGTTTACTGTTTAGTTATCACATTAGTGAACACTTGAGGAATGGGAATAACAAGAATAGAGGAATGTAGATACAATATAGGGATATGGTGAGGCTTACATATACACTATAGGTTTTAGTTGCCGCCAACACTAAAGGGGTATTCTAAATGAAGTTTAAGGGATGGGTACACTCCCCTCTACCCCCCTCCTTAGAAACCATAAGAGTGGGAGTTAGAATGTGAGAAGAGAGTGATAGAGGAAGCAAAGTATGAGGGATAACTAGAGATGGATAATGGAAGTGGGTGTAAGTTGTAGTTATTTTAACTAGAGTTATAAATAATCATTAAAACTAAGAGACAATTTGAAATACAAAAAGGACAGAAGGGCGTCCTTTTTGTATTTCAGTTTCACAGCATTTCCCGGCTGAAGTGGGGCAGCACCCCTAGTGGCTCCATTATCAACATCTAAGGATCTGGATGCGTTCACAGCGCTTTTGACTTGACTACATTTGTAAGAGACAATTTGAATTTAATGTTTATGAATGTTTTGTATAAATGTACTTTTATGGAAATAAAAGGGGGTCATTGTAGACCACAAACTGAAAGGTAGTTTGCAGTGCCAGGCTGCTGTAAACAAAGCTAGCAGGGTCTTGTCCTGTATTAAAAAGGGGATGTATTGCAGGGACAAGTCTATAATTTTGCCACTTTATAGATCATTGGTTCGACCTCATCTGGAGTACGCGGTCCAGTTCTGGTCACCAGTACTAAGAAAAGATGTCCTTGAGTTGGAAAAAGTCCAGCGGAGGGCAACCAAACTAATTAGGGGTATGGAGGACCAGAGCTACGAGACGAGGCTACTAAATTTAAACATGTTCACATTGGAGGTGAGGAGATTAAGGGGGGATATGATTTCCATGTACAAAATGTTTAATGGTGGCAGCAACATTAGCGATAAACTGTTTAAAATTAACTCCGTTACAAAAACTAGAGGCCATCACCTAAAATTGATGGAAAAAAAATTCCAGCACAAGGGGCGAAGGGGGTTCTTCACAGTAAGATCAGTTAGGGTCTGGAACTCACTGCCACAGGCGGTGATTTCAGCAAATAATGTGGAATTGTTCAAGAAACTTTTGGACGATTTCTTAAGGGACCGTAATATACAGGGGTACGGGTACTCCTAGAATGAGATCCTAATAGGTTGGACTTGATGGACTAATATCTTTATGTAAGATCTAACAGTTGGGCTTTCCACAACGCATCCGCTGCAAGTCCTCCCCTTCCCTGACCAGTGTCACCTGTGACCCGGAAATGATCAGCTTTGATGGAATGATGGAAATTTGAAAAGACATACAAGGTACTTACTCCGTGTCATTGGGTGCATGGCGAGAGTGGAGTATGCGATCTCGGGTTGTGCGTTCCTGTCACTGGATACAATGGGGCCTTCTGAGATACAGAGGGAGAAGCGTCACTCAACTCAAACATGGAAACCCAAACCAATTCCCCCACCCTGTGCTAGACACCGTCCACTCACAGCTCTGCATGTGAGATATAGTATTCAAAGTATGGAACAAGTGAAAATGGCAAAGTCATATCAATCATTAAATTGTTACAAGACCTTATACTGAACATGAAACTTTAAATATATCTGTAAAAAATAAATCAAGGCAACTGGACTTGCTGTATTTCTCTTGAAGATGTTTCACTGATCATCCGACCAGCTTTCTCAATTCAGAATGACTTACGTACAAAAATTATCTGGGAATAACTATGGTGAATGTCGCTCCAATCCACATAATCTGATAATCATTACCAGCATGGGGTCAGAGACGTCATAGAGGTCAGGTGTTGATTTAATATGCATCATTGGTTTATTTTTTACAGATATACCATAACCTGGGTGAATGAGACCCTTCCACTGATATACCATGACCTGGGTGAATGAGACCCTTCTACAGATATACCATAACCTGGGTGAATGAGACTCTTCTACAGATATACCATGACCTGGATGAATGAGACCCTTCTACAGATATACCATGACCTGGGTGACTGAGACCCTACTACAGATATACCATTACCTGGGTGAATGAGGCCCTTCTACTGATATACCATGACCTGGGTGAATGAGACCCTTCTACAGATATACCATAACCTGGGTGAATGAGACTCTTCTACAGATATACCATGACCTGGATGAATGAGACCCTTCTACAGATATACCATGACCTGGGTGACTGAGACCCTTCTACAGATATACCATGACCTGGGTGAATGAGACCCTTCTACAGATATACCATGACCTGGGTGAATGAGACCCTTCTACAGATATACCATGACCTGGGTGAATGAGAACCTTCTACTGATATACCATGACCTGGATGATGGGGACCTTCTACAGATATACCAAGACCTGGGTTATGGGGACCTTCTACAGATATACCATGACCTGGGTGAATGAGAACCTTCTACTGATATACCATGACCTGG
>NW_017309499.1:60879-61311 GCF_000935625.1 Nanorana parkeri
TAATGGTACCCTTCTACAGATATCCCATGTCCTGGGTGACTGAGACCCTTCTACAGATATACCATGACCTGGGTGAATGAGACCCTTCTACAGATATACCATGACCTGGGTGACTGAGACCCTTCTACAGATATACCATGTCCTGGGTGACTGAGGACCTTCTACAGATATACCATGACTTGGGTGACTGAGACCCTTCTACAGATATACCATGACCTGGGTGACTGAGGACCTTCTACAGATATACCATAACCTGGGTGATGGGGACCTTCACAGGCATAATGAGGAACAATGGAAATTACATGACTGCCTAAAGCAGACCTAGTATATTATTTTTATTTTCATTATATTTTTTTAAGAGAACTATGGCCCAACCTTTTTTGGGCCATAGTTCTTTGTAGGATCACAGGCAGGACCGGATTTACTCTCCCT
>NW_017309499.1:61447-64234 GCF_000935625.1 Nanorana parkeri
TATTTTCTTATTATTTTTTTAGAATTTTGTTTCTTATTATTTTTTAATTTTTATTAATTAATTTCTATTTTTTTCTTTATTTTCTTAATTCAATTATTATTACTTATAATTTTTTACTTAAGTTTTTATTTATGTAATTATTTTTTCATCTATTTTTTTTTTCATTTTACTTTATTGCTATCACACAGGAGATAACAATCCCCCTGTGTGATAGCATTTGCAGGTGACAGGCTCTCTTTCTTGACCCCTGTCACCCCTGTCACCTTGCTGTAATTATTTTTTCATCTATTTTTTTTTTCATTTTACTTTATTGCTATCACACAGGAGATAACAATCCCCCTGTGTGATAGCATTTGCAGGTGACAGGCTCTCTTTCTTGACCCCTGTCACCTTGCTGTGTACACGGAGTGGCGGGGTTACTTTTAACCCTTGCCGCTCTGCTCACCGGTCTCCATCCTGAGGACTTCGGCGGCCAGTCAGGAGAGGACGTAGCCAGGAGGACGGAGTCGGGAGATGGAGTCGGGAGGATGCAGCATGGAGAGAGGTCTGCATGTCCTGGGCGTCAGGAGATTTCAAAAGCTGCCGCTCCTCTGCTCCCTGCCACCCAGAGGCCCGGCCTTGGTTGGCCTTGTGGGAAATCCGGCCCTGATGACATGCACTAATGTCCTCTTGTTACCCAATACTCAGCATACAGCGGGTTATTGTCTGCTCTCAGGGAGAAGATCTGGAACTTGGCCAGCAGCGGTATGTGATCGCTCAGTTCCCGATCATTGGCGCCGACGTGTGACATTATGGGACCGCAGATTATTCATCATTCACCCTGTGAATCTTGGTGTTAACTGTGACGATCGATTCACACGCCCCTGACTCTGACTTCACTTGCTTGCTGCAGAAAGTCTTGAACATAGACACAACCCGACAAATAGCCTTTCTAGAAGAAGGTCAGTGAGGGCATCCTCTGAATCGGCCTCATCACAAGTTTCTACTAACAAACGGCTACACCAGAATTAGGAAGTACAATTACCCGTTGTCGGTTCTTGGGTTTTGACGGCTGAACGGCGTTTGCAGCAGATGAAGAGGGTCACCAGGGTAACGACAAGGAGGAGTAAGATCCCCAGAGCCAGCGGTAGAATGATGAGGAGCCCTGTGTTACCGGCGCCTGTAAGGAGACAATACTTCATCAATGTCATCGTTATTGGTGAATTTAGGGCGGCAGATGCTGTACATCAACTCTTCCTCTAGCTGGTGTCCTCCTGTTGTGTCTTCTTCTCCACTCTCTATTCCTGTGCACCATTCAGGATGAAGACAAGAGAAAACCGGCACTCACAATTGGGGGCCAAAATGTATTCACCATAAGCCCCCCCTAGTGGTCTCCAGGAGCTACATTCACTAGACTGAAGCAGGTTCCACACTGCCAGCGGAAGATATTTCCCCTCTGTGCCACCGATTGGCATCATATGCATTTGTAGTCACCCTTCATGGTGCCATCTTAAATTCTGTTGGACCACAAAGCTACACCGGCAACCGCTAACCTACCCCCCAATATCTCCGAACCCCCACCAAAGCCTCCAATATGAACACTACCTAGAGAAAACAGCAACAACAAGACACACAAGTCTGACCTAAAGCCCCATAGGCATCTACATGGGGTGCTATGGCTATGCCAGTGTATTCACCATAAGCCCCCCCTAGTGGTCTCCAGGACCTACATTCACTAGACTGAAGCAGGTTCCACACTGCCAGCGGAAGATATTTCCCCTCTGTGCCACCGATTGGCATCATATGCATTTGTAGTCACCCTTCATGGTGCCATCTTAAATTCTGTTGGACCACAAAGCTACACCGGCAACAGCTAACCTACCCCCCAATATCTCCGAACCCCACCAAAGCCTCCAATACGAACACTACCTAGAGAAAGCAGCAACTACAAGACACACAAGTCTGACCTAAAGCCCCATAGGCATCTACATGGGCTGCTATGGCTATGCCAGTGTATTCACCATAAGCCCCTGTGGAGAAAGGGGCAGCGAGACAAGCCAGGACATGTCTGCTGTTTCCCTCCATTGTAGCCTCTCCAGAACAAAGGACACATGAGGGAGGGGGTGGTTAGTTGCTCAGCAACAGCCTGTGTACTCCCCCTTCCCTCCCCTCTCAGGCCGGCTCCTCCCCTCTCAGGCCGGCTCCTCCCGGGACCTTTATAAGTGTTGGTGGGAAGGCTGCATGCTCTCACTCCCCTCTCAGGCCGGCTCCTCCCGGGACCTTTGTAAGTGTTGGTGGGAAGGCTGCATGCTCTCTTCCTCGCTGACTGGTGAACTAGAGGCTGCGCTGAGGCCGGTCTCTGTCTGAGGATTCAAAAGGATACGGACTTAACCCTGCCTGTTCTGCTCCAATGCTGCGGTGAGGTCTGCTGGGATCTGTTGTTCTACCCGTATTGGATGTACTCACACGGTGCCTTGTTACCTGTTGGATTACCCCTTGCTGCACCTCTGACCCCGGGACTACTAGCATTGTGACTGTGGACCTACTCCTTCCTTGGCCCGTTGCCTACCTTCTGGCTGGACCCTCCTCATGGCCTGCAACCCCCCAGGACCTAACCCCGGCCTTTGTACCAATGAGAGCACAGGAGATGGCAGATGAGAGCACAGGAGATGGTAGATGAGAGCACATGAGATGGTAGATGAGAGCACAGGAGATGGTAGATGAGAGCCTACACACCATGGACACAATGTGGGCCCCAGAATACCGAAATTGGACTGTCAGCAGTCTACAGGAGAAGGCAATGGAGTT
>NW_017309500.1:0-388 GCF_000935625.1 Nanorana parkeri
TAAAATCTTATTGTGTCCATCTTTAGAGAGTCCTGACTGGCTCAGATTGGCCTATGGAGTAATATAGGGCAAAGTACAACAAATATATTCTATTCTATAATAAGCTGACTGTAGCCACTTCTGATTGGTTACTCTTGAATACCGTCCTCTGCATAATTCCTCAGTCTCGGTTGTGTTGGTTGTGAAATGTCTTATATATAGAATTCGGGAAGTTAAGAGAGTCATAACTTCTGCTTTGCTGACAGAAGCTCAGAACTTACTGAGCACGGCCACCATGTCTGTCTTCATCATCGCCGTCCTCGTATCTCTGGGTAAGTACAGATTCTTGTTCTATGTTGTATCTGAGATTCAGCGCAGAGCCTTTTGTGTGCTACAGAGACAAAACGAC
>NW_017309500.1:1157-13992 GCF_000935625.1 Nanorana parkeri
CTTGCCCCCTGGGCTAAAAGTTGCCAGTCAGCCCCTGACGGCCACCATGTCTGTCTTCATCATCGCCATCCTCGTATCTCTGGGTAAGTACAAATTCTTGTTCTATGTTGTATCTGAGTTTCAGCGCAGAGCCTTTTGTGTGCTACAGAGACAAAACGACACATAAATAACACAAACACACATACAATGAATAGCACACACATACAACACATAGCACACACACACAGACACACACACACCCACACACAACACATAGAGCAGAAACACACACACAATGCATAATACACATACAATGCATAGCACACATACAACGCATAACACGTACACACACAAAGCATAACATACACACATACAATGCATAACACACACACAATGCATAATACACATACATACAAAATAACACACCCATAGATACAACACATAGCAAACACTGGGCATACAACACAAAACATAACACAGAACACGCACAGCAATCACCAGCTTGTAGCAATCAGTAAGTAAAACATTGATGTTGAGGGACAATTTATAACAAGTTACATTGTTATTCAGCTTATTTATACAATATATACTGCTGACATCGGAGAGGAGGATCCAGACAGGTGGGAGAGGGATCCAGACAGGTGGGAGGAGAATCCAGACAGGTGGGAGAGGGATCCAGACAGGTGGGAGGGAGCTGCAGACAGGTGAGAGAGGGATCCAGATGGGTTGTAGGGGGTTCTGGACAGGTGGGAGAGGGATCCAGACAGGTGGGAGGAGAATCCAGACAGGTGGGAGAGGGATCCAGACAGGCGGGAGGAGAATCCAGACAGGTGGGAGAGACATGGGAAAATCTGGTAATTGCAAAGTGTATTGGATTTATTTTATTTTTTATTATGTTTTTATTTATTTTATTGGATTATTTATGTTTTAATTCTTTTTTATTTTATGATTTATTTTTAATTTATTTCATTTTTTTAAGTGTGCATTTTTTTCTCTTACCAGCTTAAAAAAGCCCCACCCCCCCAAAAAAAAAAAAAAAAAAAATCCAAACAGAGCTCCCTCCTATCTCGGCTCTCTTGAAGAGTTACAGGAGTTGAAGAATCTTTAGCAGTGACTCTGATACATCAACGGAGGAGAGAATTATCACTGATCTTAGTAAATGAGATGAAACAAAGTATAAAACAATGAGAGATCCCAATCATGTTCCAGAACAATGTATGAGACACGCGATGGGATGACTGACGTCACCACAACTTCACTTTGAATGTGAACACAATCTCCTCATTCAGGAAGTGAACCCCACTGACAGGTCATTCGGATGCCAAGTCCCCCATTGGTGGTTCCACCACCCAGCCCCCGCGTCACTATTGGGACTATTTTTTTTTTCCGATTCATAGAATGCTAATCAATTCGTCCTTCTATATTGTAAAGTGAATGAAATGTAAAGTGAATTCACTCTTCTATTCAGACAAGTTCAGATGATGTAGTCAGATGCCTCAAAGGGGACCTCATACCATAATGTCAGTGACCTCAAAAGTCCATCTACAGATATTGGGCCAACAACTCCCTTTTCATAGAGAAAATTCCCTCATCATCCACATGTTCTCATTGTTGTACATTGTGCTATGTATGTGTTTATGTGTGAGCTCCTCTCCTCTATAGGAGGTGCCATCAGAGCGGTGGTGACCTTCACACCCAACTGGGGGAATATACTACAAGGTGACTCCGTGATTCTAACATGTAATATGACGTCTACTGTACCAGAGGAACCCCGGACCTATCACTGGTACAAAGACCACCAACCGATACACAGAGATCAACAGACCCTTCCAATAAGATCTTCAGGAGTGGGGGACAGTGGAGATTACCAGTGCCGGGTCAGTGGCAGTGATATCAGTGATCCCGTCACTCTGAGTGTTACAAGCAGTGAGTTTTCTGCTCAGCTCCATAATTCCTTTCTATGATGTCTGTATACATATTATATATAGAGAGAGATTTTTGTTTTTGTTCACAGCTTATGTGATTCTGCAGAGACCTCCATCTGCCATTTATGAAGGAGACCCCCTGACTCTGAGATGTCATCATGTAAAAGATTTTACTGGCCTTCCAGCAACATTTTACAAGGATAATGAAGAGATACAATTACAATCCCTCGATGAGTTTCATATTCATGAAGTAAATCTAAACACAGCTGGACATTATAAATGTACCAAAGAGATAAGTCGTGAGGATCAGAATTACCATGAGCACTCAGCTACTGGGGATTTATTTTTTGCTACTCTTTATTTTTTCCCTTTAATAACAAGATTTCTCAAAAATTTGAGACCCCGAGACTCAGGTAGTTTAACCCACCGGCATCCACCAACCACTTAAATATCAGGTGGACTGAGTCTTATAGTTGGTGGAGTGTTAATCATTCATGCTCTGGGTTTGTATTCCATCTTGATGAAGTGTATCTTCTTCAATGCTCCTTGGTGCACCATCATGAGTAAATAGTTGACAGTCTTACTTTGCAGCACTGGGGTTAGGAACTGATTTCCCAGCCGAAACACCATCCCCATAAATCTTGTGTTTATGTGGATTTTCCTCTGGTGCTTTGGTTTCCTTCCATCCTCCATACACATATCTGGGCTCTGATCACCTCTGGGCTTCTATGAATTTGGTGGCTCCACAGAATCTCTTGTCAGGGACTAATGTGATAAAATGATCCTACTTGCATTTGATGATGTAACTGCAGGAAGCGAATCGCTCAACAAATAAAAACTAGGATCTAATCAAGCGACCTGAATCCAGCAATTTATCATTGTCGTGATTTCCTCCTGTAGAACTCTTCTCTCCTCCGGAGATAAAAATGGCCTCTGTTTGGGTAATAGAAGGAGATGACATGACGGTGACATGTGACACCAAACTGGATGCGCTCAGAGCCGGCACAGAGCTGTACTTCACCTTCTACAGAGATGGAGAGAATGTGCAGGACTTCAGTGTATCTGATACATACACAAAGCAATCAACTCAGCTGGAGGATTCTGGGAATTACACTTGTGAAGTGAGGACGGCGACTGACACTGTGAAGAAGAGGAGCGATGAGCTCTATATCCAGATAAAAAGTAAGTGTATCAAAGCCGGTCCTCCCTTTATCATACTCCTACTAAAGCGCAGTCCCTCCAAGAACCCCAACTGAATGCACCGGGGAATTCAACCCGAGCGCGTTCACTCATCACTAGAGGTGACATCGCATCGTTAATAGTCATTGTACTGCAGCACAGGACTGTCCTGTGCAGGGGGTGTTGCATGGAAACAACGAGTCAGACTCTATTGCCTCTTAAAGGAAACCTGTCATGACAGACATAGGCTCCCATTGTTGTAAAATGCTTATCGACTGGCTGCCTTCATCCAACTTTTCTCAAGTCAAACTCTAGTCATTTTATTTTGGATGTAGCTGGGAAGGGTTAGAGCGGCAGTCATTTGTGTCTTTTATATCTCCGGAGCTCAGGCTTAATGACAGGAAATGAATCAAACAATAATAAAGACTCGGGATTTCAGCAAGAGAGAAGCAAGCCAATTCCATCAATTTATCATTGTCATGATTTCCTCTTCCAGAGCTCTTCTCTCTTCCGGGTATAAAAGTGACCCCGCACAGGGTAATAGGAGGAGGTGACATGACGGTGACATGTGACACCAGACTGGATCCTCCCCAAGGTGGCACAGAGCTGCAGTTTGCCTTCTACAGAGATGGACGGAATGTCCAGGAATTCAGTGTATCTGATATATACAGAGTGCAGTCAGATCAGCTGGAGGATTCTGGGTATTATATCTGTGAAGTGAGGACGGCGACTGACACTATGAGGAAGATGAGTGATGGGATCTATGTTCAGATACACAGCTGAGTATGCTACATTGTGGTACACAGAGCCAGCATCTTCTACACTCCCATTACTGCTATACAATCGTATAGGGGTGTATTTATAAAACGTTTGCAGAGCTGTTCAATTAGTTTTAGATTTGCAGAGCTGTTTACTCTGAGAACATCTTATATTTACAGTACACCCTATTATGGCCACTAGGTGGAGATGAGGAGCATAGAAATGTCCTAAGCTTCTCAGCTCCACCTAGTGGCCATAATGGGGTTTGAATCTGAAACAAAGACGTTCTCACAGTGAACAGGTCTGCAAGCGTTTAATAAATACACCCAATAATGTAATTTTTCACCGCCCCATCCTCTGACATTCACAGATTTTGGTAACAGGATTCATAATGACTAATGAGCTTCACCAAGATTACTTGGAGTTTCAGGAGCCTTTCATAGGTTCTTCATATTAAAAAATACACTATATTGCCACAAGTTTTGGGACGCCTTTACACGCACATGAATTTTAATGGCATCTCAGTCTTAGTCCGTAGGGTTCAGTATTGAGTTGGCTCCGCCCTTTGCAGCTATAACAGCTTCAACTCTTCTGGGAAGGCGTCCGCAAGGTTTAGGAGTGTGTCTATGGTAATGTTGGACCATTTGTGAGGTCAGGTGCTGATGTTGGGGGAGGGGCTCGCAGTCTCCGCTCTAATTCATCCCAAAGGTGTTCTATGCGGTTGAGGTCAGGACTCTGTGCGGCCAGTCACGTTCCTCCCCCCAAACTCCCCATCCATGTGTTTATGGACCTTGCTTTGTGCACTGGTGCGCAGTCATGATGGAAAAGGGAGGGGCCGTCCCCAAACTGTTCCCACAGTTGGGAGCATGAAATTGTCCAAAATGTCTTGGTGTGCTGATGCCTTAAGAGTTCCCTTCCCTGGAACTAAGGGGTGGAGCCCAAACCACGAAAAACAATCCCATCCCCCATAATCCCCCCTTCACCAAACTTTACACTTGGCACAATGCAGTCAGGCAAGTACCGTTCTCCCGGCAACCGCCAAACCCAGACACGCCCATCGGATTGCCAGACAGAGAAGCGTGATTGGTCACTCCAGAGAACACGTCTCCACTTCTCTAGAGTCCAGTGGCGGCTCGCATTACACCACGGCATCCCACGCTTTGCATTGCACTTGGTGATGTGAGGCTTGGATGCAGCTGCTCGGCCATGGAAACCCATTCCATGAAGCTCTCTACGCACTGTTGTTGTGCCAATCTGAAGGCCACATGGAGTTTGGAAGTCTGTAGCTATTGACTCTGCAGACAGTTGTCGACTTCTGCGCACTGTGCGCTTCAGCGTGCGCTGACCACGCACTGTCATTTTACGTGGCCTACCACTTCGTGGCTGAGTTGCTGTTGTTCCCGGTTGCTTCCACTTTGTTGTAATACCAGTAACAGGTGACCATGGAATGTTTAGTAGCCAGGAAATGTCACAGAACACCTCAATCCAATGATTTGGAGGGGGAGTGGCCCAATACTTTTGGTAATATAGTGTGGATAGATAGAGAGATAGATAGATAGATAGATAATAGATAGATATAGATAGATAGATAGATAGATAGATAGATAATAAATAGATAGATAGATAGATAGATAGATAGATAGATAGATAGATAGATAGATAGATAATAGATATATTGATAGATAGATAGATAGATAGATAGATAGATAATAAATAGATAGATAGATAGATAGATATGATACTTTTTGGTCTTGCAATTTTACACAATTGTGATCTGGTCAGTGGGAGGAGTGAACACTGGTGTCTGTCTCTGGCAGGAGAAGTCTTTACATCTAGAGTGTATATTCCGCTGAGGGTTCATGTTGTCTTATTTCATCCCATGTATGATATCTAATTACCTCCTCAGATTACACGGTGCAGAATACAATACGACTGGTGCTCTCTGTATGCGTATTATCTGCCGCTGTATGCTTAATCTACTTCCATAACAAGTGGTAGAGAAGAGGAAGAGCCTCTAGGACGTTGACGACATCGGAGAAATCCAATCCGAAGATGAGAAAATATCTCCATCTACAAAAGTCATTTTCAGGATATAATGTTATTTTTCTACTATACTACCAGGAACATATACTGAACCCGGAACAACTGGAGCGGGACGTCTGATAAGAAAGCACTATGGAGCTCACACAACAAACATTTTCCTGAATGATGGGCAGGGCAGCCGTCAGAAATTTTGGGACACCTTACACGGCTTTAGGCCAGGCTGGACGCAGGGCTTAGTGACGCGCTGGACGCAGGGTTTAGTGACGCGCTGGACGCAGGGCTTAGTGACGCGCTGGACGCAGGGCTTAGTGACGCGCTGGACGCAGGGCTTAGTGACGCGCTGGACGCAGGGCTTAGTGACGCGCTGGACGCAGGGCTTAGTGACGTGCTGGACGCAGGGCTTAGTGACGCGCTGGACGCCTTTGCTTAGTGACGTGCTGGGCGCAGGGCTTAGTGACGCGCTGGACACAGGACCCACCTGAGAGTGACCCTGCAGAGCCCACCATAGATGCTGCACAGCCCATCTGAGACTGTCTATGGTGGGCTCTGAAGGGGTCTCAGGTGGTGCTGGTCAGGGCTGCATCCCCCTCCCTCCTTTCCTTCCTACCTTCCTAGCTCCTCTTACCTGCACATGTGGGCTCGTCTGTCGCCGGACAGGCCAGAAGTGACGTCACGTCACTAGCGTGACGTCACTTCCGGCCAGTCCGACATCAGACGAGCAACATCGCTGATGGGGCCCCAGCTTGTCTCGAAGCTGCTGGAGCAGCAATGCTGGGGCCCTGCGCTGCTAGGGCCAGGCCTCCGCCTCCTCGCCCTTCACCGTCAGCCGATATTCATGTAAGGTACCCGGGCGGGACCCCCAGGCTGCCCCTGAAGGCTGCCCTGATGATGGGAATAGAAGAGCGGTCACTCTGATCTCTCTATAGGAGGACACAAACACAAAGACGTTGTGATGAAGAAATGTAAATTACATTAAACAGATATAATTAAACTCAGGGCCATCCCTGTAATGAGGCAGGGGCGCGTACCTCAGGCGGCATCTCTTTGGGTCACATGAGGGGGCGACAGGTGTGCCTGGGACGCTCTGGCCAGTATCCTGCCCATCTCTTGGCAACCAGTGAGGTCAGTGAGCTGGGCGGGATGCCGGACAGAGATAATGTGCACCCCTGTAACCTAGTGATAGTGACGTGCTGGGCGCAGGGCTTAGTGACGCGCTGGACACAGGACCCACCTGAGAGTGACCCTGCAGAGCCCACCATAGATGCTGCACAGCCCATCTGAGACTGTCTATGGTGGGCTCTGAAGGGGTCTCAGGTGGTGCTGGTCAGGGCTGCATCCCCCTCCCTCCTTTCCTTCCTACCTTCCTAGCTCCTCTTACCTGCACATGTGGGCTCGTCTGTCGCCGGACAGGCCAGAAGTGACGTCACGTCACTAGCGTGACGTCACTTCCGGCCAGTCCGACATCAGACGAGCAACATCGCTGATGGGGCCCCAGCTTGTCTCGAAGCTGCTGGAGCAGCAATGCTGGGGCCCTGCGCTGCTAGGGCCAGGCCTCCGCCTCCTCGCCCTTCACCGTCAGCCGATATTCATGTAAGGTACCCGGGCGGGACCCCCAGGCTGCCCCTGAAGGCTGCCCTGATGATGGGAATAGAAGAGCGGTCACTCTGATCTCTCTATAGGAGGACACAAACACAAAGACGTTGTGATGAAGAAATGTAAATTACATTAAACAGATATAATTAAACTCAGGGCCATCCCTGTAATGAGGCAGGGGCGCGTACCTCAGGCGGCATCTCTTTGGGTCACATGAGGGGGCGACAGGTGTGCCTGGGACGCTCTGGCCAGTATCCTGCCCATCTCTTGGCAACCAGTGAGGTCAGTGAGCTGGGCGGGATGCCGGACAGAGATAATGTGCACCCCTGTAACCTAGTGCACAACCAGCAACCCCCCAGCCCCCCCCCAGTAACGTGCACCTTACGGAAACCACTGTAACTAATACACAATGACAAGCAGGAAGAGCTAGAGATGGCCTTGGCGGCAGTGCTGAGAAATAACTTCTCCATACTGCCTGTTCATTCTATGTTTTCTCTCTCTTGTTACAATTTGTATGATCGCAATGCAGTGTATATGAGTGAAAGCAAAAAATAAAAATTCTGTTCTATCATATTCCTGTGTATTCCGGATTTAATTTTGGTATTGTGCTTTTATTTTCAAATAAAATCATTAAAATTGTGTTATCAGTTTAAAATATAAATAGATGTTTAAGTATCCACACATCAAATGTTTCTCAGTCCGTGTCACATTACATATAATATCAGCTTTTTGAATATTTTTAGCTATTTTGTCATCATTCCTAGTCTGCTGATTGTAATAATTAGTGCAGTTGTTATTAATAATGATAATAATAATGATAATATTATATTAGTATTATTGAATGATATATACACATTTATTATTTTGATATACTGTACATAAGTGATATGTAAGCCAAGATAATTGTAAAAGAAAATAATCCACGGTAAATAATAATAGTAATAATTCCACAGCCAAATTTTCGCTCCCAGAGAGCTATCTATTTAATTTCAAAAATGGCCCCAGGTTCCGTTTTGTGATTGGTTAGGAGGTGAGTGTGACGGTCCTCAATATCTAACATCATGTTCCTAGCTACTGAGGGTTACTGGTGCCACAACAGCAGGTCCGGAATAGCTGAAAGGAACCATTTCACCGAAAACCGTGCAATGGGTCCAGGGTCTTCTGTTGTCTTCCCTGCAGTGGAGAAGGGTCCTTCTTCAGGTATCTACATCACTACCTTGGGTGGGATGGACACTTTCTATTGAGTCCTCTCAGGATCCAGAAGACTTTGGTGGCATCATGACAAGGAGACCATTCAGCGTGGTCACAGACAGCATAGCTGGATCCAGGAAGTGGCCCCAGGGAGGGACATAGAGGGTGGAGTTAGGTGAGTATAAAAATCCTTCTTAAGATATTAATTCTTTTAAATAAGAAGGGATGGGGTGGAGGAGAACATTCCTAAAAATCGGCTTTAAAGTAAACCCAGCTTCACCCTGCAGAGGAGGAGTGTCTGGGTAACATGGACGCTTCCTATTGGGTCCTCTCAGGATACAGAGGACTGTCTCTCCAGGAAGTGACCCAATGAGGGACATTGACGGTGGATAGGTGAGTCTGGGGTATTTATTTTTTTCAATTAGAAGGGATGGGGTGGAGGAGATAGACGGCTTTTTTTTTCCGCCAGGGGGCGTGCCCGCATGGGCAGAAAAAAACGGTATGTCAACCCTTTAGGGTAGGGGTAGCAAACCTCCGGCCCTCCAGCTGTGGTGAAACTACAAATCCCATGATGCATCTCTCTTCAGGAGTCGTGGCTGTGAGAAACTTGCAGCTGGAGGGCCGGAGGTTTGCTACCTCTACTTTATGGAGACCCCTAATGACTCCATAAAGAGGACCTGTCAGTGTACCTGTGCTATCACATAGAGGGGTTGTTATTCGCCTATGTCATAGCAATAACATTAACAGGGTTACTCACTAAATGGTGAATAGTCCAGAGAAGGGAACAATCTAGGACAACATTGTTGAACTGGAAAGGTAACTGAATTGGATAATTTTTCCAAATCAGCGACGTTGTCCTAGATTGGTCACTTCTCCTGTCTTCTCCAAACTCTTCTCCCTCTTGTGAATAATTCTGTAAGTGTAAAAAAATAAATAAAAAAAGGAAAAAAATGTAAAATCCCTCACAAATGTCCCCCACGTTTACACACATATATACGTAAATACGCGTCAGATGCGCCAGCGCCCGAAAACAACAATTGCTCCGCACATGTTACATATCGCCGCGAACGTCGGAGTGAGAGCAATAATTCTAGGGCCATTTATCACTGATAACACTAAACTGATGAGCAGTAAAAGCTTTTAAAGCGTCGCCTATGGCCAATTTTGAGTATGCTAGTCTCTTGAGGTATCGCGCGCGCAATTTTAAGACTTGACATGTTTGGTGTCTTTTTACCCGACGTGACCCCGTCTTTTATATTTTACCACAAAATTGGGTAATATTAAATGTTTTATAATTTAATATTGGGGAAACTGTTTTTTTTCTTCTAATTTTCTAACGGAATAAATGTCAGTCAAAGTACCGCAGCGCTGAACACTTAAAAATGTCTGGGACAGGAAGGGGGTGTAACACCTCAGGCTTCAAGTGGTTAAAGTAAACCCAGCTTCACCTTTTTTACTAAATGAAGTGAACATAATTTGCACAGTAATAATCGACTCTGTAAGGTCAACCGCCTCCGGCTATAGTCCATCCTCGTCACAGAGTCATTTCTATAGAGGAATTATGTTTTATTTTCATCATGTATCATCTCATTATCTCTTCTGACTACACGGTGCAGAATATAACACGACAGGTGCTCTTTGTTTTAGCTGCCGCCGTGTGCTTCATCTGCTTCCACACCAAGAGGCCGTGGTGCATTTTGGTTTTGTGCTGCCCTAGGCAAGACTAAACTCGGGCACCCCCCACAATCTAAATTTGCTTTATCTACTTTCACAACAAGAGGTAGAGAAGAGGAAGAACTTCCAAGAAGAGAAATATAATCCGAAGATGGAAAAGTTGTTTTGGTTGAATGACAGAACGCGGGATATTTTACTTTTTAATACCAATAAATATACAATTTTGGCAATAAAAATATTGAATCTCAATAAATGTGACATATTTGATAATAGAATGATATGATAACAACGCAGAGAGATGGCTGTGGAGCTCTCACAACTTCCTGAGTTCTGGGGAATACAGAAGTGGATACTCTCACCATCACGGGGAGAGGAAGGAAACACAGAGGCGCTGTGATGTAGACATGACGATGGCATCAAACGGAGATATTTTTAAGCTTTGTCACATCCGACTTTATATTAAACTTCTGTAAATCTTTGAGAAATATCTATTCTGGTGAAGTGTTTACAGAGCTTAATGAAGTTCAGGTGTACTTGAACAATTAGTAAACCTGAACTTCATTAAGCTCTGATCCAGGACTCACCTCTGCAAGATGTCTACCACACGTCCCTCTGAGGAAGCCCCGGTGTGCAGGGGTGAAACGTTAGGGTTAAACGTGTATACAGCCCTCCCTTTGTGCCCATGATTTTACTCTGCAGACTCTGCTGGATATACGGAATCCCTTCGGGGACACTGATGGCAAAGCAAACCAACCAAATCATGGTGGATCTGACAGTACTACCTTTACTCTGAATACTATCTGCTCACTTTTCTTTGGCTAAATCCATGCTGACTGGACCCATTAAGAGAAAGCTACACTCCTCGTGGATCTTTATTCACCTGCATTCGTTAGTGCGGCCGCACATATGGAATACAACTTTCCAGCTTTACTATCAAACACAGGTCTGAATACAACTACATAGGCAGGAGCCGACTTGGAGGATCCACAGCAGACCTCGCAGCAACTATACCAACATACAGGAAAATAAAGTTGCTGAAACCGGGGACCAGCAGTCTGGGACAGCCATTGTGACCATTACCTCATGCATGCTTGAAGTCTTTTTTTGTTAGGAACTGTCTTACCACCTAAACCACATCATCAGTGAGTAATTCCTTCTTTTTCTCTTCTTTGATACTGAGTATTTGCTTGCCTAACACAGCGCTTGTGTCCAATATCAGTGACTCTTAGTGACCACCATTAACGGTCACTAGATTCTCATCTACATCAATCAACACAGGGCGATATCAGGGAGGACTTGTTTGTCATTTTAATTGATTTTAGATGTTCTTTGTCAGTAGGTGTATTTATATGTTTTTCTACTTTATTATTAATTCTCCTTAAAATTTGTTACATTATCATTACCTGTTTGATTATTATAGACAGCTCCTACTTTGGGATTCCGTTTTTTTTCGGGGAACCTTGCTTATTATAGATTGACGCTGGAACCCAGGAGTTTTTTGTCCACTTTATTGTTATTTGAGGCGCTTCTCCTTTCCCCATTTTGTTATTAATAAAAAAAGTATCTAAAATTTTGAAAAAAAAAAAACCTGTTCTCCCTACGTTGTTATGAAACCTTTATTATTACCCAACTTTTTCGTAAAATATAAAAGGCGGGGTCACGTCGGGTAAAAGGACACCAAACATGGAAAGCCTTAAAATGGCGTGCGCCCATAAAATCGCAAAAAAAAAACCCCCCTAAAATGTGCCATAGGTGACGCTTTAAAAGCTTTTAACGCTCATCAGTTTAGTGTTATCAGTGATTGATTGCCCGAGAATTATTGCTCGTACTCTCACATCCGCAGCCATATGTAACATGTGCGGCTTAATTATTGTTTTTGCACGTAGGCACACCCGACGCGCATTTACGTTTATATGTGCATGCGGGGCGGGGGACTTACATTTTTTTTTCTATCTGTGACTTTCTTTTACACTTAACTTTATTGCTATCACATAGGGAGCTAACAAGCCCCCTATGTAATAACAAATAAACAATGACAGGTCCTCTTTATGGATATATCAGGGGTCCCCAAGACCCCTAATGTCACCTAGGGAGCCCCAAAGAAGCTGATGAAGCCCAGATCTGCTTCACCTGCTTCTTCTCTGGCTATAGCAGCCAGAGAAATGACAGCTGAATGCGGAAGTGATGTAATACAATGTCAGTACTGCATCAATCAGGTCATCCAGTGATATAAATTGTCCCAATCTTGGAAACCCGACCCCCGTCGGCCAGCAAAAAAAAAAACACTGTGCCTGATGGAATGTTTATATTGGACAGTGAGCAGAAATAAACAACGCCTGCTATTGGCTATTTCAGATTGTAATAGGCAATAGTAGACTGGCTAATGCACCCGCCCACTGCCTGATGTCAATAACAGAGGAGCGGACTTGAGAGAGAAGAGTTGTGTGGGAAGAGGCATTGGCATGGGGTCAATGTGCTTTTCCAGGGTATCC
>NW_017309500.1:14109-14344 GCF_000935625.1 Nanorana parkeri
AATTAAATACATATTTGTGCTTTTATGAAAAGTAAAAAAGGCACAAAAATAGTACCAAAATAAAAAAAGTACAAATAAGTACATTTTTGTTTTTTCATTGAAAGAAAAAAAATTCACACAGAAATATTAACATAAAAAATACATTCTTGCGTAGCGCCTCTTCACATTTTTTTTATTTTTTGTTTTCTTTTGGCTTTTCTATTTTTTTTTTCTTACTGTGAAAAAACAAAATACA
>NW_017309500.1:16840-17580 GCF_000935625.1 Nanorana parkeri
TGGGAGAGGGATCCAGACAGGTGGGAGAGGGATCCGGACAGCTAGTAAATTTGAGTCATGATATAGAAACATTATATGAAAGTTTTTGGGTTTCCTTTTAGTGACAGATTACGTCATATGTCAGTTTTTATTTTGTCCATAGTTCAGCTTTAAAGTGTTATTAAACCCTCCGGTGTTTTTGCATATATAGCAAGAGGTAGATATATGCAAAAAGCTTTTTAAAAAAAAGTTTTACAAGAGGTTAAAATTTAACTGTGTCTTCCCCGCACACTCACCGTCCGAAAAGCTGAAAAATCTTAAAATATTTGAATATCACTTTAAGGCAGACCTATGGCCACCCATAAAAGTGCATATATATATATGTATATCTGTAGGCTGTAGGATTTGGCTCAGTCAGGGGAGGCAAAGGAACATTTTTTTGTGCTCTTTGTGTTTTTCTTTCTGTGTGAGATCCAAATAGAGAGACTTACCACACTTCCTTTGCCTGTGACACCATAAAATGCGTTTTTATTTTTGCCAGTGTTTCCTTTGGGGAGATTTTTCAGGACAGTCAAACAAACCTCCCCAAAAAGGTGTTAAGAATTTTATTTTTTATTTGATTGTATTGTACTTATTTTTTTTTTATTTATTATGTTTTTATTTATTTAATTAGTTTATGTTTTTAATCATGTTTATTTTATGATTTATTTCAATTTATTTTATTTTTTAATTGTGCATTTTTTTCCCACAGTGCTGCACAT